>NW_026262778.1:0-128520 GCF_025434085.1 Hippocampus zosterae
TCCAGCTGTCGGTGGCCAGAGCATCCTGTGACCGGATGAGTGTCGAGATTGCCGACCAGCTGGCACGGCTGCAGTACAAGAAGATCTGTTCCAGCACGGTTCACAGTGGTCACCTGTATGGCACTGGCATCATCAAGGGGCCATTAAGCCAGATCATCCGTCAGCCAGTCTGGAGCAACCAGCAGCAGCAGGGCTGGACAATGCAGATGGACGGGATACTGATGCCGTTCCTGGAATTTGTGCCGGTGTGGTCGTGGTATCCGGATTCAGCGGCCCGTGACTCCGGTCAGATGGAGCACTGTTTCCAGCGGCATGTCATGACCCGCAGCCAGGTAAAGGCGCTGGCGGATCGTCCCGGTTTCAACATGGACATTGTCAATGCCTACCTGACTGAGTTTCCGGACGGTGATGCACAGCTGATGGGCTGGGAAACCGACCTTGATACCGATGACGAGAAGAACGAGGGCAATCCTGAGCGTACCCGCCACCGTTATGAGCTTCTGGAATTTTACGGGGTATTGTCCGATGCCCAGTTACGTGACATTGGTCTGGAAACCGACCGCTGGGTGGTGTGCTGGGTGCTGGGTGATTTTGTCATCCGTGCCGATGAGTTTCCGGTGGATGGTATCAGTCATCCTTACCACCTTTATTACCATGACAAGGATGAAACCTCGATCTGGGGTGACGGGGTGCCCAGTATCATGCGGGATGACCAGGAAGCCCTGAACGCCGTTGTCCGTGCCATGCTGGACAATGTCAGCAACACCGTAGGGCCGCAGTATGAGATCAATACCGACCTGCTGAAGCCTGGTGAAAGAACAAGGGACATTTACCCGAACCGTATCTGGTATCGGCGTGGTGACAGTCGCCAGCCGGCGATCCGCACGGTGGAAACCAGTTCACGGCTGCATGAGTTCCTGCAGCTGAAGGCGACCTTTGAGGCGCAGATCCATGAGAACACCTTACCCGCTTACATGCAGGGTCAGCAGGCCGGTGGAGCAGGGCGCACAGCGTCGGGTCTGAGTATGCTGATGGGATCAGCAAACATGGACATCAAGGAACAGGTGATGAATTTTGACCTGGGCATTACCCGTCCGTTACTGAAAGGGCTGTACCTGTGGAACATGCAGTTCAATCAGGATGAGTCATTGAAAGGGGATTATGAGGTCGTGGCCAAGGGATCCTCTTCCCTGGTTGCGAAGGAAATACGTTCCCAGCAGCTGGATCAGATGCTGCCGATGCTGATGCAGCCGCCATTCCTTCCTCACATCGACGTGCGCAAATTACTGGAAGAAGTCTTCAAGGTCCGTGACCTTCTGGATTCCGAGATCCTGTTAAGCCCTGAACAGTTTGATGAAAAGCAGCAGATGCAGCAGCAGCTGGAAGAACTGCAGGGACAGGTGAACATGGGCACGGCATTAGTGGAACAGCTTCACCGGATAGCCCCGACCCTGCTGCGTCAGGCCATGGATCGCATCAAGCTGCCCCAGCAGGCCTGAAGTTACTCAAAAATGAGTAACAAAGCAGAATTGTGTTTTGCCTTATCTTACTCAGATTTAAGTAAGATCGTTACTCTCACAGAGTAGGAATCCTACCCTATTTAAGTAAGTCAGGCTGGTTATCCATTTCAATAACCTTACTGGAAATCTCTTTTGTACCATCTGCGTTGTAACGTATTTTCAGTTCCAGCCCTGCATATTCCTTGCGTTGCTTGAACACACTATGCCAGTCACCTTTGGCAAAGTAGTTAGGATTAACCTTAAAGCAGTTGGTACCAAGAGGCAGCAAGAAACCTGATTTCTTCAGATCCTGAAGATAATTTCTTAATGTTTGTTCAGCGATATTCAGTGTTTTTTTGATCCGGTCACGAATGACAGGGTTCAGGGATATATAACCCTCATAATCCATTCGCATTACCAGAACGTGAAGCAGGCCAGTCGGCCCGTTCTTTAGTTTGATAAGAGATGCAATATCATCAATATACAGTTTTACATAGGCTGGTTCTTTGGGAAGTCGGAACACAGTCACCTTTTCAGACGAAGTAATTTCACCAGTAGAAAAATTTGTATCCACGGTTTCTGCTACGTGAATGACCTTCTTACTCATGGAATATCTACCCGAATTTGTACTTTGTTTGAAAGTATAAATCTACATTACTGCTCTGCATTTTTATACTCTTATTTAGAGTATATTTTTAAAGGTACCGTTTATACTCTGTTTTAGAGTACACAACATACCCACACAGAGTACATTATGTACCTGTGACAGGTACAAACCATACTCGCACAGAGTACATTTTTAGCTTGCAGCTACCGTGGTTACTGACTTTCCCCTTCTCTTATCTTTAGGGCATCTTTGTGGATGGCTCAGGTCTAGCGACCTGATAAGGGGTTGCTACCCCTTCGCCATTCAACACTGGACAGCCCTCTCGACATCGTTCAGTGGCTACCCCGTTGCGTCTCCATAAGTGGATTTTTCGCTGCGCGAAGAAAGTCCACTTATTCCGCACGCGCTGACTCATAAAAGCAAAAGCAGATTTCTGATTTTTCTGGTTAATCATTGAGGATTCTATGAACTGGCAGGAACAGCAGGAACAAGCCCTTAAAACCCTGCGCCGTAACCGCGACACCGAGGTATTCGGGGCCTTTATGGACTGGCTTAATGCCCACTGGCAGGACGCTCTGGACAATCTCAGCCGACTGGCTGTCAGTGACGAGGACCTGAAGTGGAAACACTTTCAGGCAGTGCTGTTCCGGGTAATGCTGGAAGAGCTGGATGTGAATTTCACCGGACAGGATCATGAGTAAAGAGTTCAACTGCAACCATTACGATTTCCGTACCGCCAATTCCGAGAAGTTGTGTTACCAGTCATTGAAATTCACTGGCAAGAAAAATAGAAAGGAACTGCTGGATGCCAACATTGCCATCCTGGACGATCACCTCCGGTACATGCGCATTGCCATGGAAAGGAACCGCTGTGAACGGGTGATAGATCATCTGCAGGCACTGAAGGATGACCCTGAAGCGGTTTTTGATACCCGTATGCCGAGGCGTTTCCGCTGATGTTCAGGCAAAAAAAAGGACCGTTGTTCTGAGGGTGAGCGCCGGCCCCATACCAAGTTAAAACAAAACAGATAAGTTCTCGCAGCCACAGTATAGACAGTTATCGGACACCTGACTGATAGGCCCGTATGTATGTCGATTGAAGAAGACGACGATGATGTATAGCTGGATGACGAGGATACCCCGTCACCGCAGGAACCTGAAGATTCACCTCCCCCCGAAACAACGCCTGAACCTGAACCGGATCCCCCGATCAGCGATCCGGACGACCTTGAGCGGCTGAAGCAGAAAGTTCGCTCCGCTGAAGGCCGTTACCAGAAATTTGGTGAAAACATTGACCAGATGCGCTCTGAGCTGGAAGCCCTTCAGCAGCTGCAGCCTGCAGATGCAGACACTGCGCCGTTGCTGCCGGATGGATGGACGGAGCGGGACTGGGAAGACTTTGTTGCTGACTCTCCGGTAGAAGCTGAACTGCTGCAGGCCCAGAACCAGAAACTGGCCACCTTGCAGCAGCGGCTGGACGAGAGTCAGCGGGAACAGTCACAGCGGGAACTGCTGCAGCAGTTCCGTGCCACTGTTCTGCAGGCGCATCCGGACTATGAAAGCCTGATGCAGGGCGAGGGTGAACAGGTCAGGGCATTCATTGCCGGCCAGGAGAATTCCCTGGTGAAAAGTGCTTATGAGCGGGTTTACCAGCAGGGTACTGCCGAGGAGGTGGTTGAGCTGGTGAATCAGTACAAGTTATCCCGTGGATCCCTGCATCAACAGCAACAGCAGCGGATCAATGCCTCGCTGGCAGTGCCCGGACGTGCGCCGGTGCCTGATGCTCATAGTCATGGTGGGTTGCCGCCAGAGGACGATGAGGACGCAGCGTGGGACTATTTTTCCGATGAGAGCATTTGAGGTGATGGGTCCACAAGACTGGAAGTGACACCATGGCCAGTAACATCACCACCTATGGCGACATTTCGCCAAGAACGGCGCAGTATGCCGCCAAACGATTGCTGAAGCGGGCAATCCCTTACCTGGTTCTGGAAAAGTTTGGCCAGAGCCGTCCGATCCCGAGGAAGCATTCTGATACCGTGAAATTCCGGCGGTATGAGCGGTTTCCCATTACCCCGACGCCGCTGACAGAGGGCGTGACACCGTCAGCGCGCAAGCTGACCACCACAGACATTCCAGCCCAGCTGCATCAGTACGGTGACCGTATTGAAATCACTGATGTCATCCTCGATACCCATGAGGATCCGGTGATGCAGGAGGGTATGGACATTTTGGGTGAACAGGCTGCGCAGATGCTGGAAGTGGTTCGTTTCTATGCCATCCGTGGCGGCACCAATGTCTATTATGGCGGTGGTGCTGCTAACCGCGGTTCGGTGGCGGCAAAGATTGACCTGCCGTTCCAGAGAAACATCACACGGCAGATGAAGCGGCAGGATGCCAGGGCAATTACCCGGGTTATCCGTTCTACTCCGAACTACGGAACCCAGAACGTGGCACCGGCCTTTATTGGTATGTGTCATCCGGATCTTGAGAACGACCTGCGGGATATGCCCGGCTGGACCAGCCCTGAGAACTACGGCACGTTGTCGCCCTATGAGAACGAGATTGGCAAGTGTGAAGGTATCCGTTACCTGACCTCGACCATTTTCGAGCCCTGGGAAGACGCTGGCGGTGCGCCCGGCAGTACCCTGCTGAGCACCGGCGGTTCCAAGGTGGATGTCTACCCTATCCTGTACGTGGCAAGCGATTCCTATGGAATTGTGCCATTGAAGGGCAAGGGGGCGGTTATCCCGATGGTGGTGAATCCCAAGCCATCCGATTCCGACCCTCTGGCCCAGCGTGGACATATCGGCTGGAAATCCTGGCAGACCGCGGTGATCCTGAACGACGCGTGGATGATCCGTGGCGAGGTAGCGGTCACTAAATAGTTCTTTCCTCTGGACTCACCGGTGCTTATGCACCGGTTTTTTTTTGCCGGAATGATCATGCAGTTAGTTATCCAGAAAACCGAAAAGCTTGTGGAAATGGCTCAGGAGCTCGGAATTGATACCCGTGATCTTGACCGTCAGCAACTGATCGAGGAAATCCAGAAACATGAGAGCAGTAAAGTACCTGAAGCGGATGCGTCGGCGGCTGGAACAGTCGCAGCATCACCATTACAAGATCCAGCAGAAGCGGGGACTGAGGCTGAAGGATCATCCGGACTATCACGCCCCTCAGCAGTAAGTAACCAGCTGTCATCAACGACAGAGCGTTGCTGGTTCCGTGTGGCAGCGGGGCAGCGGGCCGATGAGAAAGGTCCGGTGTTTGCTGCGATCAATGGTGAGAGCATCCTGATCCACCGCAACAGCTGGGTGCAGTTACCGGTGAAGTTCCTGCCGGTGTTCCGGGATGCGTTAACGTCGGAAGTGGTGATACTGGAAGGCGGCAAGAGCATGGTCAGGGATATGCCCAGGTTCAATTATGAAGTGCGCTCGCTCAGTGAGGGCAAGCCCCGTGAGCAGAAACTGCCGGCAGGGTTCTGATGGTCATTTCCGATATTTTTGCGTTGATGAGCATCCCGCTGAATGACGCGGACATGGTGACTTATCCTGCGGACCAGCGTATGGACAGCCTGAATGCCGGTCTGCGGTCGCTGGTGACGGTGCGCCCTGATGCCTGTTCGGGCTTTTCCGATGTCCCCCTGGTTGCCGGTAGATGCCGCCAGTATTTCCCCGATTACTGTGAGCAGTTCCTGGATGTCTGTTACCGGGTGGTTGATGGCAGTGATGAGGAACAGTCGGTGATGCTGGTCAACCGCCAGGACTGGGACAGGAATGATCCGCTGTGGATGTCGGAGACTGGTCTGGTAGAAGAGGTGGCTATTGATGACCGTCTGCCTGAATGTTTCTGGGTCTGGCCGGTGCCGGCGGATGACCGTCAGAAGCTGGTCATGGCCATGTCCAGGCCTGCCCCGGTGTTCATGGTGCCTACCGGGTTATGGACCCTGAAACAGAAATTCATCCAGCCGGTGATTGAATACGCGCTCTACTGGCTGTTTTCCCGTGATTCCACGGTGGTCGCGAATGCCCAGCGGGCATCGCAGCATCTGAACAGTTTCTCTTCGCTGCTGGGACTGGATACCCAGACCATGGCGGCGTTGTCACCGGTGAACCCGGATTACAAACAGGCCTGATTCATGGCTGAACTCAAAGATCTATACCCTGACATCCGCATCGAACTGGAAGGCTGCCCTGCGTCCGTGATTGACCGGGCCATTGTCATGACGCTGCGGGATTTCTGCCGGGATACCTGGTACTGGCTGCACTCCATCGATCCGCTGACACTGCTGCCGTTCATGGAATCGGCACCGGGTACTTACCTGTACGCCCTGGATATTCCTGATGAAGCGCAGGTGCTGGCGGTGGATACGCTGCTGATGGACAACCTGCCGCTGTCGATGAAGACGCCTGGCTGGCTGGATGAGCATATGCCTGGCTGGCGGGGGGCTTCGGGGCAGCCTCAGTATTACCTGATGATGACCGGCCAGGTGGTGCGGTTTGTGCCGGCGGCCAATGTGGTGATGCCGAACGCGGTCACCGGCCAGATTGCCCTGATACCGTCCCCGAAGGCGAAAACCTTTGGTGATGTGCTGATGGACTATGACGCTTCGCTGGCCAGTGGTGCGTTGTCGCGGCTGCTGAACATGAACAGGCCGTGGGGCAATCCCCAGCGCGCCAAGAGTGCCCGTGCCCTTTACCTGGATGCGGTGAGTGATGCCAAAAGCAAGGTCATGCAGCGGTTTTCAAACGGCGTGGAAACTGTCAGCAAGAGGTCATTATTTTGAGGAATCCCCCGTTCTTCCTTGGCATTTCTGAAGTGGATACCGGACGCGGGGTATTCATCAATATCGATGCCATCCGCTGTATCCGTGAGTGCAAAAACGGCAACACCCTGATCTGCCTGACCAATCAGGAAATGATTGAAACCGGTAAACAGTTCGATCATGTGATTGCTGATATCTGGCAGGCCATTGAGAACCAGTCATGACTAATGCTATTCAACTGCAACCCTTTTACCGTGGCGATGACTTTGCTCTGGAAGTTCAGTTACGTCATAAAGGCAGCCAGACCCCGATGGACATTACCGGCTGGGTATTAACGTCCACGATGAAGCTGTCCAGCGAAATGCCGGATTACCCGCAGCTGGATGACGATGGCCATCGACAGGTGTTGCAGGTCACCAGAACCGTTCCCGAGGGGGCGGATGCTACGGCAGGCCGTGCCAGTTTGCTGTTTCCCCATGAAGAAACCGAAGAGCTGATCCCCACCACGTACCAGATCGACATACAGGCCGAGGTGGGTGATGCCGTCACGACCCTGATGAAGGGAAAGATCCAGGTACTGGGTGATGTCACCCGCGACACCTTTGACGTGATTCCATCCTTTAAGGCAGTTCAGGCCGTGCAATGAACGCTTCAAACATCCAGTGCATTACCGTGGAAGTATCACCGAGCCAGGTGATCGAGGTGGACTGCGAGGTCCGTGCCATTCCTGCCGGGGATCTGGCGGCACTGGAAAACATACGGTTGTCGGCGCAGGCCTCGGCCAACCGGGCCCGCGGTCATGCCACCAGTGCCCAGCTTTACTCGATGGAATCCGGTGCTTCAGCCAGCAGTGCCCATGAAAGCCGGATGAATGCCGATGTGTCAGCAGCACAGGCACTGGCCAGCAGCCTCGACTCGGGCAAAAACGCCGACCTGGCCAAATCTTCTGCAGATCGGGCACAACAATCTTTTGGTGACTGTATCCGTCAGGTGGAACTGTCTACCAATCAGGCAGATCGTGCAGAGACTGAAGCCATCAAGGCAGGGAATCAGGCCACCCTGGCAGGGCAGATCAAGGCCGAAACGGACGCCATTAAAAACCAGACACAGACCATTCATGACACCACCCAGACACTGGCCAATGAAGCCCTGACTGAGCTGGACAGCACCACGCAGACCATCCGTGATGAGATGGTGCAGCTGGAAGTTAACGTCAACGCCACCACTGCTCAGGCAGTGGAAAGCATTACCGCACAGTTTATCCCTCTGGCCACGGCCATCATCGAAACCCAGACCATCGTCACTGAACACCACGCCTTTCGTTAAGACCGGATATTGCCATGACTACCCCCGCCAATCTGGATGATCTGGTCACGCAGGTCAGCCAGCTGACTGATGCCACCACAAATTTGCTGAACGCCACCAATGTCGGCAAGCAGACACTGGATCAGGCGGTAACGGATGCCGCTAACCATGCCAGCATTGCAGGGGATGCCGTGGACCGTGCGGTGGATGCCGGTAATGCGGCCAAAACCGCAGCTCAGCAGGCAAAAACCTCAGCCAGTGAAGCCAAAGCCGCCGAAGCCAACGCCACGGCCATCGTCCACAACGATGAAGGCAGCACCACGTCAAAGCCCGGTGCCTACCCGGTAGCGGACTCAAAAGGTCATCTGGATATTGGCTGGACGCCGTTGCTTCATGCGATGTATCCGTATTCTGGGGTGATTGGGAGTGTTGATAAGGAAGTTTTATTCCGCTTTAGCAATGGGTGGTCAAATCAAGTACGGCTTGAAACAGGCAACCGGTTTAATATTTTTGGAAGATTTATAGCAGCAGGCCAGCAGCAGATCACCCTACCAGAAGCCGAATCCACCGCCGACAGGGCAGTAGCCTTTGACGACATATTCCTCGACTGGAACGGCAACGTCCAAACCTTCCGATCAATCACACCACACCGAACCACTACCGGCTATGACCGTGATGCGATTGCTACTGAGCATGGTTACAGCAAAGTACAGACCGGTCTATACAAGACTGGGGATACCTATGCGTTGTTGCTGGGGCGTGTAACGAGAAGGAATCAGGGGGCTTATCATCCGGTTTATAACCCTGAAGGCACAACTCCCGTAATGTTGAAAAATATGTCTGGTGCTGGTCATTGGTACTTTTCAAATGTAAATAAAATAGCATCCAGCAACAACTGTTTTGAACCTGCTTTCACCATAATAGGTGAATGGGGCGATATTGGCTCGCCTCACTCACAATTAGGCAGGCCAGACGGTAAATTCTACGACGCCATCTACGCCGACGACTTCACCCCCCTCTATTACTCAGCCAAGAATGTAGTAGACCGACAGGCATTGCTGTTTGATAGCTTTAATCGGGCGGTTGCTGGCGAGACTTTTCACGCATCAGAAGGAACAGTCAGTGGCAGTATTTTAACTTTGAATGATGATTACAGAAGCCGATTCACCGGGACTGAATATATAACGGTTAGCAAATCGTCAATAACTTTTGAAGCCATTAGCCAATATCAGGCGTGTACTTTCAATACTGGCAAAGGTTATAAGAATTTTTCTTTGTTAAAGCCGGTTACTTTTTATTTCTCTTCCAGTGTTAGTCGATTGACCAGAGGAATGCCGACGTGGAGAATTGACTATACCGATAAAGACGGGAAAAAACAGTTCCCTGAATCCGGTAGGATGACTTCAGAAGGCTCATTTTCTGGATCAATCACAATTCCAGCCGGAGGAACCATTACCCGGTTTTACATACAGGACATTTCCCAAAGCACAACAGGCTGCGATGCGATCATTGAAAACTGTATTGTCTACAGTGATATGCCTCACTTAACAGATTCAGCCCGCCCACAATTCCTGATGGTAGACATCATCGGCGCACAGGAAGCATGGCCGGAGGAATGGAAAACTGATGGTTTGCCGGGAAATTGGCTGGCATTAGGGGAAGAAGGCGAGAGTCTGATACCGGATGGAACCAGTAAGAACTTTAAACTCAGCAGGAAGTGTTTGGAGTGTTATCAGGTTCTATGGACAAATGACAAAGGGGTAACATGGAAAGATCAAACAGCCCAAGAATCGGGAGAGTTTGAAACTTCTTCAAATTCATTAACGACCAATCAAACGGCCAGTACCGTTCGCATGGTCTTCTACCGCACCAGTGCGAATCCTTTTGAGTTGGCGGTTAATACCGTGGTCAATCTTCTGGGTAATGAAGTATTTGCGACCAAAGCATCGGGTAATCAGGATTTAACCGCAGGTTGTCCGCTGGTCAGTAATCTTATTAACAAAATACCTACGCTGGGCTTTGGTGGAACGGCAGGTTATCGGGATATAAAACTGCGGTTCCTGTTGAATAAGCGAAATGAGCTAACCAGTGGTTTTAGTGAACAGGAAGAATGGCACGACGCTTTTAATATAGCACCGGCACATCAGACACCCGGCTGTAAGATGCTGCCATACCTGACCAACCGCAATGACCGTTATTGTCTGCAAATCATGTATCAGGAAATTAAAAGCAACGGCACAACCTCTGGTGATGATCGCCATTTTCGTAGAGTCGATAAGCAGGCCACTTACACCGACCTGAATGGCGCAACATGCATCGTCGGTCAGAAAATAAGTGAACTTCCCTACCAATTCAGTGATGGAGACAACTACTAATGGCTATCGACCTGAGCATGTTCTTCACCACCGACGAAGAAGGCAACGAAGTAGAACTCCCAAGGCCAGAAACCAAAAGCTGGTCCGACGTCATCCAGTGCATGAACCACTGGCAAGGCAAAGGCGACAATGTGGTCAACCGCTTTATTGAAATGTATCTGCTGGGCATTCAATGGGACTGGTACGACGATTACAAACACTGGGAGCAGGCCGTACTGGCTATTCAGGAACAGAACGCTAATCGCAAGCCGGACGAAGAGGGCAACCTGCCGGAACCGTTGCCTTTGCCAGAATCACCACCGCAGCCAGTACCAGAAGCACCCCATGCGTTGTACCGAAAAGCACTGGATGACATTAACGCCGGTTTTGAAGCGATGATTAACTGGCAGAAAAACATTGCCGCGTATTGTCAGGCAGCGGTAATGCCGGTGTGACTGGCAATCACTTGCCACTACCCCCAACGAATCAGGGAAATATCGCTTCATCGCAGTGTACGCGAGTTGCTGCCACTAACCCCCGCGTGAGCAGGGAACTCGAACGAGACTGTCCGGCATGCCAATCAGGCACCCGCTAACCCCCAACGAATCAGGGAATCCTGAAAGATAGATCAGATCCTGAATGAAAATTGATTTCGCGCCCTTCCTTGGCGAGTTGCCCCAGTTTGATCCCGCAACGCTTCCCAACACCAACGCTGTCCGTGCCTTTAATGTCCGCTTTGACCGCAATGTACTGGAACCGGTAGGCGCACCGCTGGATTATCGCCCGTCATCAAAACCGAAAACCCAGAACACCGTTTACCGGTTTGCACCGGTGGTCAACGATCCCATGTCAGGATGGATGTTCAGCTGGGAAGAAGTGGTGCATGTGGTGCCGGGTCCGGTCAGTGGCAATGACCAGCACCTGACCTATTTTACCGGTCTGGACGTACCCAGATTTACCGATAATTCGGTAGCGACCGGGCAGGACGTGCCATTGCCCGCCCTGAGCTATCAGCTGGGTGTGCCTGCGCCTGAGTTCGGGCCCTATGTTGAACTGGTAGCAAGACCGCCTGACGCCGACAAGCGGGAATGGAATCCAGAGGTCTGGTACGGGGTGCCGCCGGTATGGTGGCCAAAACTGGAACCGGTATTCTGGCCGAACGAAGGTGACGCCGGTTACATGGCCTTTATCAATGCCGGTAACTGGCCGGAAAAGCGTCCTGCTGACATGCCGACCGAGGAACCCGCCTGGTGGCCGGAAATATGGCCGCCGATAGAGCCTGACTGGTTTCCAAAGCCAAACGCTGACTATCCGGCTGAAGCACCGGACGACTGGCCGGACGAACCCGATCCGCCGTACTGGTGGCCAAAAAAGGACAAGTGGCAGTGGAAAAGCAACTGGCCTGCTGCTGAACCGGATTGGTGGCCTCCCGTGTGGGACCTGATGTATTCCGTCGGTGGCAGTGATGCCCGTGACGAGGTAGACCGGGATTACGTACTGACCTTTACCGCCCAGCTGGGATCACTGGTGATGGAAGGCCCGCCATCCGATCCGTCGAAGATGATCACGGTGACGCCCACGGTTGCCGTGCAGGTTTCCAACCTGGCGAAAGTGCCCAGCGGCAATTATCCCTGGCATGGCAGACGGCTTTACCGGCGTATCTACAGTGCCGGTGTGACCAGGTACGTTCTGGTTGCGGAGCTGGGTCTGGATGAATCCACCTACATCGACAGCATTGACGATGCCGAACTGCCGGGCGATGACCTGGTCAGCACCTATTACGACCCGCCACCGGATGACCTGCATTCCCTGAACGTGCTCTCCAATGGCCTGATGTTTGGTGCCAGCCAGAACGATGTCTGCATTTCAGAACCCTACCTGCCCCATGCCTGGAACCCTTTTGCAAAGTATCCGTTTCCACATCCCATAGAGGGCGTGGGTATTTCGGATAACAACATTGTGGTGGTGACGCAGAAGAACCCTTACTTACTCACGGGCACCATGCCCACGGCCATGAGCTCCATCGAACTGCATCTGGAACAGGGCTGCATCGCCAGGCGATCCATTGCTTCCGGTAATTTTGGCTGCTGCTATGCCAGCCCTGACGGACTGGTGGTGATTTCCGGCGGTGGCAGTGGCGTGGTAACGGAAGGAATGATCACGCCGGAGCAGTGGCAGGCACTGAACCCGCCCAGCATGATCACCGTGGTGCATGAGAACCACGTCATCATCACTTACACGAAAGCCGATGGCAGCAAAGGAACGCTGATTTTCAATCCCCGGCTGAAGGACGCCGGTCTGCGGTTTGTCAGCCAGACGTTTACCGCGGCTTACCGTGATCCTTTGCTGGACAGTGTCATCATTTATGACCCTGAAACAGAAGGGCGGTTCCAGTTGTGGGACAGGGGGCAGGCTGTTCCCTATATCTGGCGCTCACGGTTGACGATCCTGCCGAAACCCCTGAATTTCACAGCCTTTCGGGTTGAGGCTGACAGTTATGAAAACCTCGTTCTGCGTGTGGTGGTCGCTGGCAACATTAAGGCAGAAGTCCGGGTCACGGGTGATCATGAGCATCGGCTGCCAGCGGGTTACACTGACCGTCATATTCAGGTGGAAGTCGAGGGCACCGACACGGTCCGCAGCATTTCGATAGCGGAGGCACCGCATGAGCTCAGCTAGAGCAGCTTCTGCACGGTATCACAGGCATCAATGTCAAGATTGTTCATGGCACGGGTGGCAGCAACGTACAGCAGGTTGGAATCTTCTTCGGTATAGCCATCCTTGTCCGGATCCCGGAAGTCATTTTCCAGACGCACACGGGTCCATTCCCGGCCCTTTGATTTGTGGGCAGTGGACAGAATCAGGTCAGCATCCTTTTCTTTGACCTGATGCGTTTTCTCAAGGATTTTCAGTAATGTTGCAGGGCTGTACTTGTTGATCATCTTGACCACGGGTGCCAGATCAGAACCGGATTCGGATTCGGAAAAGAACACTACTTCATCCCATGATTTGAACAGCATCAGCTCACGGTAATTGGTTGTTCCTTTCTCAATAAGTTCTTCAGCGCCCCGGATCAGACTGATCAGCTGCAGACAGCCGCCAGCTATGGCGACCCTGTCACCGGCTCCCAGTCGTTCAATCAGTGTATTTATCAGCCGGGCATTGGTTCTGCACAAAATGGCCACCGGAGCCGGATCAGAACCAATTCTGCTGGAAATGTCATCAAAACCGCGGATAGCGACGCCGGCTTTCAGGTGTAAATTGAGTATCTGGTTGGCAATGTCAGCAATGGGCTGGCCAAACCGGAATGACTGGCTGATCTGGCAGGTATGTGCTGTCTCGATGGTCTGCATGGCATTGATGGCACCGCGGAAACTGTAAATCTGCTGATGACGGTCACCGACAAAGATTTTCTGGGCATCCTGATGGCAGAGCAGACCAAGCATCGACGGGCTGGCGTCCTGGGCTTCATCAAACAGGATAAAGTCCTTGTTGATGGTTGGTCTGGCCATTGCCCAGAGCTTGAGATAAACGTCATGCGTCACCGGTATGGCCGAGTTTATGTCACGCATTTTTTCCCAGATGTCACGGGCATAAATCAGGGTTTGGTCGGCAATGTCATTTCTGACTGGTTCCGCCTCAATGGCCTTCAGTTCTCCCCGTGGCACATGGGAAAGATCAATTTCAAGGGCACTGGAAAGGGTAAAGTGGTTGATGGTATCCATCACCAGATTGCCCATTGCTGCCGGTGAAATGTTGAACACTGGCGTAAACAGTTTCAGGTACTGGCTGGCCATAACACTGCCGGGTATACGGCTGCCAATACGGTCCTTGTATTTATACCCTACAGCTCCAAAAGCCAGGGAATGAGCGGTCCTGCAGGTGACGTTATCCGGGAATTTCTCCGCCGCTTCATCAGCAATGGCTTTGTTAAAGGCGATGTAGATGCCTTTCTTTGAGGACAGTTCCGAGCTGATGGCTGACAGGGTGGATGTCTTGCCTGCGCCTGCATAGGCTTCGATCTTGAGATCCTGGCCGGTTGCCGCCAGGTCTGTTGCATGATTCTGTTCGTCCGTCAGTGGGTAACCGTTGTGGGTTCGGGTGGTTAATGGAACAGGTTGAGATGAAATCATAATGATTAATTTTTCTGGGAATATATTCAGCCACAATTATTGCAACAAAATCATTCATGAGTAAAAAACCCCGCCACACCCAGCCCGGCCTGATGGATCCACCCACCACGGCCACGGGGGACCGTGCCCAGCAGCAATGGCAGTCCCAGCTGACCCAGGTACTGAGGACAGGCCTTGGCCAGTCGAAGGACACCAGTGGCAAGTTCCTGACCTGGAGCGATCTGGAAAGCGAGGGCATTGTCACCACGGTGCCAGGCGGCAGCAGTGGTGGTGGTAACCATGTGATAAACCCCGGCACCGGTGGCGGTGGTACAGCACCGGAAGAGGACCGCACACCACCGCCCAGGCCAAAGAACTTTGCCGCCAGTGGTGCCATGACGGCGATCTATCTCACCTGGGACGAGCCGAAGCTGGATTACAACTACCGCATCGAGATCCACCGATCAGTCATTGATGACCTGGGTACGGCGGTTTTGCACGGTTCCGGCATTGGCAATATCTACCAGGACGTGGTCGGATCGGACAAGACAAAGTATTTCTACTGGGGACGGTTTGTTAAGCAGCTGACCAATGAGGTCATCATCGGACCCTGGCACGACACTAAAGGTGCAGCCGGTCAGGCCGCTGAAGATCCCGGCTGGATACTGGATCAGGTGGAAGGCCAGATCGACGATACCCACCTGAACGATATGTTGAGCGGTGAAATCGGCAAAATACCCGTCATTGAAACCGGCGTGGAAGAGAACCGCACCCAGATCGGCAACAACAGGGACAACCTGACCCAGTTCGAGCAGGAAACCGCAGGGCATCTGGCAGACGTTCGTGAAGGCCTGACCGGCCTTGGCAACCGGATCACCACGGAAACCACCCAGCGAGAGACAGCCGATGAGGCATTAAGCCAGACCATCAGCACGGTCAGTGCCGACCTTTCTACCGAGACCCACAACCGGGTAGCGGCCATTCAGGCAGAAGAAACCGCAAGGGTTACGCAGGACGAAGCACTGGCGAAGAACATCCAGCAGGTAGCGGCTGACTTTTCCAGTGAAACCGCCGACATTACCGCAGCCCTGAAAACCGAAGAAACAGCCCGTGTCAATGCCGATGAAGCCCTTGGCCAGCGTATCACCACGGTATCGGCAGAGCTTTCAGACGAAACCGCCGACCGGATCGCCGGGATCAGGGCCGAAGAGACAGCCCGTGTCACGCAGGATGAAGTACTGGCCAAGCGGATCAGTACGGTGCAGTCTGGCTATGAAAGTGCCGATGCGGACATCAATGCCTCGATACAAACCGAGATCACGGCAAGGACCAGCGCCGACGAAGCCCTTGGCCAGCGAATCGACCGCACCATTGCCGATTATCAGTCCGAAGACGGCAAGCTGCAGGGGGCTATTACCAGCGAGCAAACCGCCAGAGCCAATGCCGATGAGGCGATAGGCCAGCGGATTGATGCCGTCATTGCTGACTACCAGGGCGAAGACAGCAACCTGCAGGCGGCGATCACCAGCGAGCAGACCGCGAGGGTCTCCGCTGACGAGGCACTGGGCAAACGGGTGGATAAGGTCGTTGCCGACTTTGAAAGTGGGGACACGGCCAACTCTGCCGCCATTCAGGCCGAGTCAGAAGCCAGAGCCAGCGCCGATGAAGTCCTGGCTAACCAGATCACTACCGTAAGGGCCGATTTCACCGCGGCGGATTTAACCAATTCTGCCGCGATCCAGTCCGAAGCCAAAGCACGGGCCGATGCTGACAGTGCCATGGCCAGCCAGATCGACACGGTGGAAGCCGACATGAATGGCGTTAAAGGTGCTGTTCAGGTCAACAGTTCCGCCATTGGCACCATTGAGGACGATATTGTCCAGATGCGCACCGAGTACACGGTGAAGCTGGACGTGGATGGTTATGTCGGTGGTTTCGGGCTGGTCAACGATGGCACGGTCATCACGGCCTTATGGCGAGTGGACGTATTTGGCATCGGTGCCCCTGGAAAGAAAGACCTGACCTTTGCCGTGGATGGCGACAAGGTGGTGATGGACGGTGCTTTTATCAAGAATGCCAGCATCAACGATGCCCAGATCGGCAACCTGAACGTCGATAAGCTGATCGGTGGTACCGCGGATTTTGTCGAAGCCAATATCAGGGATGGCTCGATTACCAATGCCAAGATCGGGAATTATATTCAGTCCGGTAATTTTCAGACGGGCGTTGCTGGCTGGCAGATTAACAAGGATGGTCAGGCCGAATTTATGGATCTCTATGCCCGTGGCCTGATAGAAGGTTCTATTATCCGTGGTTCTATCATTGAGGGTGGTCTGTTAATTGATAGCGGTGTCACCATGACAGTGCCGACTGAAGCGGATTCTGGGCCGGGTACGCGTCGGTTCCTGTGTCTGGCGGGACACGTTGCCAGTGCTGCCACACCGACATTTTCTACGGAACGGGAAATAGATTTGGAAATGGCCTCGGCGGATTACGTCGATGAGGGATGGGACTTATGGGGGGACGGTGAAGCCAAGGAAGAAGTCTGGAATAATTTTATCCGGTATAAACTTTTTTTGGTTACTCAAAATATTGTAATAACCGGGGCAACAGATTCCTGGTTAAGATGTAATTGGCAAAGCACCACTGCAAAATGGGATGAACCAGATTTTCATTTTTCGCTATCCGTTTACAGCGTAAAACTGGATGGCACCGAAAAGCTAATAGCAACATTTTCAAAAACATTAGGTCCTCGATTTGGTAACTTCGTTTTTCCAGAAGGAAATTGTAGTTTTATTAAGAGGAATGTTTCTGTTCGTTGTTGTTCTTCTGGTGACGGAAGTCATTGCAGCACAACTACAAGAAATTTAGCTATGGATTTCAAGTTAATTCTGAACGCCTGGCATTTTAATTACAGCGATAGCCAGAAAAAACTCAGATTCAAATGCAATCGTGACGTTATATTTGATATTACGGACACTTCAATATGAATTTTTCGGAAATACGCCCCATAGCAACGGACGAATACAGGGGAACCAGTCTTTTTGTCCTTGGGGCCGATATTCCTGCCCGTATCCTGATTAAGCGAATCTGGGATGGAATAGAAAATGATCCGGATGAAAACTTGCAAAATTACCGGATATACAGTGGTCATATTCCTCCTGTTACGCCGGTAGATACCCTATTTGTCATTAATAATGAACTGACAGAATTTGAAGTCAGGCAACGTTATCCGAATATTCATATCGTCCATCTGACCACATACGATGCAACCCAGGGATATGGTTATCCTGAATTGGACAACCCTTCAAAGATACAACTCAACGAATCCGACTGGCAGGCACTGCGCAATGTTGAACGCCAGTTGCTGGCCATGCACGATGCCGGTGTCTGGATTTTGCCCGATGAGGTCAGGTTGGCCATGATTAAGCGCGAGGCATTACGTGCTGATCTTTGATGACCAGTTGTTCGGTGAATATGCCGAACTGTTTCTGGAACCGGTCTGCTTTGATCGTACTGGCCAGTTTGGCCACGCTGATCAGATCAAATTTCTGCAGCCCATCCCGAAAGGTCGTGATCTGGATTTTGAAATGCTGTGTCGGCAAAGAGCCCGTGAACTGATAGAGCGGAACCAGACCATAGAACTCCTGTGGTCAGGTGGCGCTGACAGTTCACTGGTTCTGGCACTTCTGGAAGCTGAAAATATACCGGCGGATCAGTTGGTACTGCTGATTTCCAGTGATACTTTCCGGGTAAACCCGGCAGGTGTTAGAAAGGCTCTGAAAAAGTACCAGTATGTCTTGCCTTCCACACTGGACAATCATATCCGGCATCAGTCATTGCTGTTGTCTGGTATTGGTATGGATATGCTGATTCACGATTATGAGATCCGGCGTTTCAGGCCGACCAGCCTGGATGATCTGCTGAATAAAATGAGTGATGAATCCAGCAGGCCGCGTAGCCAGTACGATGATTTAGCTATAGCAATGGCGGAGACTGCAGGTATTGAATGTGTCACTGCAGAAGATTTCAGCCGGTTGAAGTGTCTTGTATTTTTCTGGCAACAGGAAATGCTGATGTTGGGCAGGCTTGCGGGGTCTGGTGTTTATGGCAGGGACTTTGAGAACTTTTTTACGACGGATGATTTTCAATCATGGTCGCTGTTTCATTCAGCCAGGTCCATCGGTGGTTTTGATGAATATGGTAATAAACGGATACCCTCTGAACTGGTTAATAAATTGAATCCCGGATACCTGACAACCAGACCTCTTGATCAGCAGCTGGGCCTGCAAACTCTGGTGGAATGGAAGCCAGTCACCCGCATCACCGATGACTGGCAATACACTTATGCCCCCCGACCTTGAAAAACAACTGGTGACCAGCTGGCTGTGCAACAACGAAGCCGCCATTGAACTGATCCGGATGTGGTTTGAAGTGAGTCAGACCTGGGATGACCTGATCGACCATGATCATGGCAATGTTCCCGATTACAGCATCAACCGCATGATGCGCCTGGCACTGGTGGAAATACCCAAAAACCGGTTCTTTCAGTACCACTGCAACGAACTGCTGCCGATGGTTGAGCACTGCGTCCTGACCTGGATGGAGGCTACAGCCCTCGAAAAAAGCCCTCACAGCAACGAACGCGATTATGCAGTGTCTTACATCATCCGCAGTGTAACGACCGAGCTACTGGTGTTTATGGCCGGTCTGACAGGGGGACATGCGCATCGCCACCAGGTCGCCATGGATATCCGCCGGGCGATTTACCGTGACAATGAGAGTTTTGAAGATTACTGCAGAGAGATCCGTGAGCAGCATCACCATGATACGCCGGAGGACTGATCAGGACACTTGCCAAGTTCTTCGCAGTCAGCAAGATACCCGTCAATGGAAAGCTCAAATTCAGTGATCAGTTCATCCAGGGTATTGGCTTCATAGGTGATCAGGTCGCGGACATGGATCACCTTACCATAAAACGTTCCATCCTCCTGTGGCTCAACGGTTCCCAAAAAGCCCTTGTAATGCAACTGGTCGATCATGATCTGTTCTGCCGACGTTCACGGATCATCCGGGAAAGATTTTTCTCGCCGATCACGCTTACTATCGCCTCATAGTGTTCAGCGGAAACCAGATAGAATACTGGTCTGTTTCGGTTGAGGATTGCCACCGGCTCACCACATGAGGCTTCCATGATTGCCGTGGGGTTTTTTTTGAGTTCTGAAATGCTGGCACAGTTATCAGCCAGTACCGGGTAGGTGGTAGCCAATGAAAACTCACTCAAGTACTTTTACAAGTCCTCAGAATAGGGCTGTTAATGCTGTTATTCAACAACCTTGTATTCCGGAAATCTGATTATGTGTGGCAGTGCTGATTACGTAGAGGAAAGCGTCTACGAGAAGCAGCTGGTAGAAATGGCTGACCGTCAGCTGGCGCATTACAACAAGCTGTATGTGCCGCTGGAATACCAGCAGATGGCGGATGTTAACCGTTACCGCTCCGATGTTTTCAAGCAGGGCAGCAAGGACAAGAGCGTGAATGCGGCAAGGATGGCTTCACCGGCCAGTGCGCCGGCAGCACCCGGCATGGATCCCGGCACCGGTAACCTGATGATGCAGTCGATGGCCAGGGAACAGCAGGCTGGTACATCCGGTGCCATGGGTGCCATGGCCGGCCTGCAGACTGCTGAAGATCTGTACGCCCAGGGTACATCGAATCTGGCGGCCTCTGGAAGGCAGCAGCAGGGCATTCAGATGAACATGGCCTCAACCATGGCCCAACAGCAAGCGGGCGTCCTGGCGGCTCAGAAAGCCGCTCAGCAGACGGTTAAGGATGCCCAGTGGGGATTAGCAGGAACGGTGGCGGGGTTGGGTATTGGTTACTACGGTGATAAAAAAGGCTGGTTTAAACCACCTGCTGAATCAGGGATGCTAGATCCGAAGGTGGGTAATTACGATCTTGGGGTTTTTCAAGATACCAAGTTTTAATATGAACAGTCAGGTTTAGCGTCTAATTTTCGGGTTAGACTTTTCATCAAAATCTTTGCATCAAATGTCCCTTGCTTAGGCTGTAGCCGAACAGTTAGGAATTTATAAGTCAATTGCCCATCAAGTCTTGTGTCGTCCCTCAGTACATCGAAGTACTGAACCTTGTGTAAACAGGCCAGTTCTGCAGCACGAAGCAATGCTATATCGCCTGCTCTGCTTCTTGGAGAGAAGCCATCGACACGGGATGTTATCTGGAAAACGCCTTTATTGAGTTGGGTTTCACTGAAGCCAGATTTATATGGAGTTGCACCACACCCACCCAGCAGCACAGCCAGGGATCCAATAGCAATCAACTTCTTCATGATCAGTTACCAGTGTTTTCAGTGGGGCGGATGGTAAACGATAATGGATTGCTCAGATATGCAAAAAACTGGACTTTTAGCAGCCTCCATCTGCTTGCTTATTCATTATTCTTTATTCTTATATTCTATATTCAGGTGAAAAACGGTTTTCTAGCTGATTCAGTCCAGTTTTCTGCATACCTGACGTGTTTTCAGTCCAGTTTTCTGCATACCTAGTCCAGTTTTTTACATTCCTAGTCCAGTTTTCTGCATACCTAGTCCAGTTTTTTACATTCCTAGTCCAGTTTTTTACATTCCTAGCGTGTCATGTGTCGTGTATTTATGATTTTTTGGCTTTAGATATGCAGAAAACTGGACTACAGAATTACAATTTTTGCTATTTTTGCAAATCTAAAGTGTTTGTGTAAAAGTATTCTGATCTAAGGATCAGGGTGTATTTTTTCATGGGGCTATCTGATATTCAGGGAGAATTTGATTTTCCCATCATTCCCGCATCTGACTCGTCGGGCTATGTCAGAATGCGTCATGATTTCGAGGAGTTTTCATACTCAATCTCTAATATTGGTCAAAAAATTCTTTATGAGGTTCTTGTTAAGTTCAGCTCGTTTGATGCTGGAGCTAATCAGGTGGTCAGCCTAACGGCGATGGAGTTGGAGAATATTGGGATTGGCTATAGTAAAAGTCGCATATACGACATGTTTTCAGAGGCTTGTCTTGAGGCACAAGAATTAAGGTTGCACTTTCGAGGAGAAGATGAAGATCATGATTATGTTGGGAGTATCCCTTTATTCAGAGCGTCACTGACCAAGTATTTTAAAGGGACAGGTAGACTATCAGAGGCATACTTTGCATTGAGTCATGAGGCATTACCATACTTGACAGAATTGACCAATGAGATCAAATACACCTCAGTGCTTGCCAAGCAAACCAGGATGTTGAAAAAGGCTGTTTCCTGTCGCCTTTATCAATGGTTGAGAAAATATCACTGGATATCGGTTGTTCGTCCTAAGACTTATGTAGAAATTTCAGTTGATGAAATCATAAGAAAACTGGACTCTGATCGTAAAACGAAAACTTGGGCAAGTTTTAAACGTAGTATTCTGGATCCTGCTGTTGCCGAGGTTAATAAAAAATCTGACCTTGATTGTTATTATGAACCCAAGAAAAGAGGCCGTGCCGGTAAGATATATTCACTGGAATTTCAGGTTTCCAATGCGGCTGATTTTAATTCAGTGGATTATGATGATGATTGTTATCCCAGTAATTGCCTAAGTCCAACTCTGGATATGGATCCGGATACGTTGGCTTGGATAAGAGCAATATTGCCAGAAGTATCTAATGATGTTTTATGGTCACTATCAAAAGTGCCAGAACACTCTCTGAAGAAGGCTCTGATATTTTTTTCAGGTAAAAACCTGAAAGAAGTCAAGAAACCCGTACCTTACTTTTTGAAGATCCTTGTTACTGAGTTCATGGATGATTCCGAGGATAGTAGTTATGTTCGGAATACTCTGGAGAAGCTGACAGACCGTAGCTGGGATGATGACCGTCTTGAACTGGATGTCTGAAAAGTGGAGAGATTCCGGTATGTCTCTTCAAGTCTGCTAAAAATGAATACAACAACCAGTTGTAAACAAAAAGTTTACAGGTGCATGGTGAATATCACACCAGACTTTTCCCACCTTTAAATCACAACCCCCGTTAAGCAGTCCATCCTGGCTGTCGGTGCTGACCTCTTACCGACATCGCCAGCGATGGACTGCGCCTGTTCAGGAACCATGTATACCCCCAAACATTTCCGCATTCAGGAACTGGTGCCGCAGTCCGTCTACGACGACCGTGGCGAGAAGGCCATCACCCTGATCGACGAGCGCCTGCTGCGCACACTGGACACCCTCAGGGATGCCTTTGGGGTGTGCACCGTGAACAACTGGTACTGGGGCGGATCCCTGCAGGAACGCTGTTTCAGGACACCGGACTGCAAACACTACAGCCCTTATTCCCAGCATTCCTTTGGTCGTGCCTGTGACTGCACCTTCCGGGATTATGACGCCCAGACCGTCCGTGACAGTGTGATCAAATCCAGGGCCTGTTTCCCCTACATCAGCTTCATCGAGGATGCGGTGAGCTGGTTCCATTTTGATGTCAGAAACTGCAGGAGGATCCAGCTATGGAACCCCGATACAGATACGAGCTTATTTATGTGATCAAGCTGATTGGCGTGATTGGAATCCTGGCCGCCTTTTTTTTTCTTGGCTGGGTGCTCGCACTTTACGACCGGCATGAACAGTCAGACCATGCGAGCCGCTATCGAGAACTGTCAGAGCAACAGTCTGGATGTGATGGTGTACAAGCGTCCGGATGGCTCTGTGATCGCTATCCGCTGTATTCCCAAACCGGAGGACGTGACGAAAAGCGTGACCATACGCCCCCGTACCTCCATGCCCCTTATCCGCCTGTTCAGTGAAAACTTCGAAGAAGTCCTTAACCCATCCAAGGAGTGACAGCCATGTGTGGAGGCAGTGAACCGGCGCAGGACACCTATGTCCAGGAAAAACAGGCTGAGCTCATGCGCCAGCTGGAAGCCGACTGGGGATCCAGGTTCAAGCCGGTGGAAGAGGGCATCATCAACGAGCTCATGAACCGTGACTCAGTCATTAAACGCAACGTCTATGAGTCCGGAGAGGCGGCTGAGAAGTCCTACGAAGCCACAAAGGACATGGCAGAAAGGAATATGGCCAGTTATGGCACCCAGATGGATGCATCCCAGAAGGAAGCCATGGAGCGCAGTGACGCCATGGCTGCTCAGGGGGCCAAAATCGGTGCCAGGAACATGGCCAGGGACAGCAGCATCGGCAGGATCGAGCAGCAGCAGCAGCAGCAGGGCATGGTCAACCTTGGCCGTGGTGTGCAGCAGATGGGGATCAGTGGCCTTAACCAGGCCGCAGGGATGGAAGCCAACCGCAACAAACAGAACAGCCAGATCTATGCGCAGAACCAGTCCAGCACCATGGGCACCATCGGGTCCATTGCCGGTATGGCTGCATTGATGATGCACTCAGACAAAAACACCAAGACCAACATCAAACCGGCCAGCACCGCCAGAGCCCTGAAAGACATTGAATCCATCGAGCTGAAACGCTGGGACTACAAGCCTGGCATGAGCGGTGGCCGTCCGGAAAAAGGCCATATCGGTGGTATGGCTCAGGATATGCCGGATTCCATGACCAGCAAAGATAAGCGACAGGTTGATATCGGTGACTCCCTGATGACCGCAGTCGGTGCCATTCAGGCTCTCAGCAGCAAAGTAGACAGGCTTGAGAAGGAGAAACGTCATGGCCGCCGGTAATGCCTTTGTTAACGGGTTCATGGGTGGCATGGGTGCCATGAACCAGATGATTGATTCTAAAGCCCGCCGTGAGCACATGGCCTGGCAGAAAGAGCTGGTGATGGAGGACAGGGAAATCGCGGCGCAGGAGCGCCAGAGGCTTCAGGATGAGAGGGATAAACTCAATCAGCTGAATGATACCCGTGCCTGGGCTTATCGCATTGGCCAGATGGATAAGAAAACACAGGACCAGTTCTACAACGTCGAGCTTCCGAAGATTATCAACGAACAGTTCGGATCGCTACTGGATAACAATAATCCGGATGAAACCGCGTCTTTCAGCCATTTCAACGTCAAAAACGGACAGATCATTCCCTTTCAGCACGTCAGGGATAAAGCGGGCAAATTGCTGAGAACAGAGGCTTATAACAATGCCGATGGTCAGCCCATGGGGATTGATATGGAGAACATGTTCGACATGATGTCGTCGAATCCAGCCTACAGAAACCTGAATGCCAGGATGCACGCGGAGGCTATTCGCCTGGGTGGTAAGGAACCTGAGACCAATGAAATCTGGGGTGATGAATACCTTTCCCATGGCCGGGTTCTGGCCAGAAGCAACAAAGGAGGTATTAAGAACCTTGGTGCAGCCGGCAAGAACGGGAACGGGGCAGGTAACAATGGCAATGGCGAATTTTCCGGAACCTATAAAAAAATCCACGGTGAGTGGATTGGTGACCCTGATAGTCCGCAGGGTGAGCGATATATCGAGACCCGTCAGCTTGAAGATGGAAGGGTTTACGTTCATGAAATGAATAGGAAAGGAGATACCTATCGCCAGTACTGGTCGAAGAACCTGGAAGAAAAACAACCCGCAGCAGGCTCAAAGATTGGTGATGTTACCAATGATAATTTAGGTTTCCTGTTTGGAAGAAAAACATCAGGTACTGCCCAGCCTGAACCCAAAAAAACGGACCCGAATTTCCGGTTTTATCAACCGGACAAGCCTGCTTCTACTCAGCAACCTGTTGCTGAACAAATTGCACAGAAATCCAACTCTTCCCAAAAAGGACATCTGACGGACTTTGCCAATTCAGTTTCTGATCGCATGACTCAGGAGCAGATCAGTGCCGCTTATGCCAAATCAGCCCGAGAAGGTCTTGGCTGGGATAACACGGTCAATAGCATCAAGGCACTGGGTAACCAGATAAGGAACAAATTTCAGGATGACCTGAACCGGATGGGTAACAGTGGCGTGTATGCCGCCAGAAATCCGGGGCAGGTGATGGATGATAACGCTGTGCTGATGGCCATTTACCAGCAGTTTGTTGACCAGAACGATAGGGACCCCACTGGCGAAGAATTTAAAACCCTTCTGGAACAGCTGGCAGGAGGCAAGTAATGGCAAATCAGCAGACATCATCCACTCAGCCTCGGCAAACTGCCAAGCCACAGGAACCGGAATGGCGTATAGCCTGGGAGCAGACCCAAAAAAGCCCCGAGTACCAGAACGCCGACAACGACATGGAAAGGGAAGCCATGCGCATGGAAGTGTTCAGGGACTATGTGGCCCCCCATTTGCGATATAACCAGCTGGAAGAAGGCTTTCAGCTGTTTAATGAGCAAACCAGACCCAAAGGCGACCCTACCAGTGGCATCGCGGGCGATACGGCAGCCGCCGTTAAGTCGGGTTTATGGAGTGTCGGCGGTGATATCGCCAGTGCCTTTACCCTGGGCGATCCGAACGCCGTTTCACTGGGCATGAAAGCCCGTTCAGAAGAGGCCTGGGAACAGGCCAGTCCTTCTGCCATCGCTGAAGCTGCTGCCTTTGGGGTTGATTACAAGGAAGGTGAAGGGGTTGGAGGTTTCAGCTTCAAGCCCGGATCCACACTTTACGGCATGGGTATGAACGCCGTGAAAGGCGGTGTTTCCATGGCACCGATGTTTGTCGGTGGCGGTCTTTTCGGACTGGGTGCCAAAGGCATTGCCCGTGTCGCTGGCATTACCAAGAAAACCAAAGATGCCGTTGCTGCCGGTAACAAGGCAAAAGCCATGGCCGCCATGAAGCAGGCCGACAGCATCACCCGTGCAACCCAGTTCACCGGCCAGTCGGCCCTGATGGGCGGCATGATCGGCGGGGGTACGTCTAACCAGGCATTTGAAGAGGTCTACAACCAGCCGGAAGAGGTACTGAAACAGTCCGAAATTTACAACGGCTATCTGGATCAGGGCATGAGCCCGGCACAGGCACGGGATAAGCTCGCCCGTGATGCCGCTAAATCGGCCTTTAATGGCGGGTTTTTCCTGGGTGCTGCCAGCGGTGGTGTCTATGGCCGGTTCCTGGACAAGATGCTCAAAGGCGGCCTCGGCGCTACTACCCGGCTTGGAAACGCGGGTCGTGGTGCCCTTGGTGAAGGTCTGCAGGAAACCGTGGAAAGCGGTGGCCAGCAGTACCTCAGCAACGTTGCCCAGGGCGATGTCGGGCTGCCGGTTGATCCCATGAAGGATGTCTATGCCCAGGGTGCAACCGGTGCCGTACTGGGTGCTGCCATGGGTGGTCCCATGGGCGGATTCTCCAAAGGCCGGGAAGCGCCTGATCTGGACAACGTCACCCGTAACCTGGATGCAGCTGAGGCCAGTGCCAATACCCTTGAAACTGAGCTCTCCAATGAACTGGATCCAGAGACCCGTGTCCGGAAAGAAGCGGAGCTTGAGAAGACCTACCGGACGATCATGGATTATCGTGCCATTGCTAAAGACCTGAAAGAAAACCCGCCAAAACCACAGAAAGCTAAAAAAGAGAAACCCGCAGAACAGAAACCGGCGGCTGAGACTGCTGCCAGAGCCCGGACTGCCACACCGAAAGCGGCTGAACAGGGTACCGAGCCACTGGAATCCGAAGCCAGCTGGGTGGATACCGATGTCGATCTCAAGATTGCCGAGCTATCCCGGGATGTCAGACAGGCCGAGTCCAATATGCGCCGGTCTGACCAGAACGGTGCCGGCATTGATGACCACCGTCTTCTTGAGCGTGACCTTGGTCAGAAAAGGGCACTGCTGGAACGCCTGAAAGCACTCAGCTTCAACCGTGACAAGCAGCATTACTTTGAGAATCGTGAAGAGTTTTATGACTGGATAGACCGCTCCATCGGCACTGATCAGGAACAGGCTGCTGCCCGCAGGGAAATGAAACACCGGCAGATCCGTCAGCAGCCTGGCGGCAGCTATCCTACCATGGTAACCGGCCAGCCGGCTGAAGCCAGAACACCCACATTCATGGAAGAACTGCCACCGGAACTTCGTGCCGGGATGGAAGGTGTTTTGCGCGATGAGGCTTACCAGGAAGCCGCGCAGGCGATTCCCGAAGCCGCTGACATCCGTCATGACCGCCGGCAGATCCAGAGACAGGGACTGGCCAACCGTACACGGGATGTAGCCAGAACACGTCTTGGCCGTCATCAGCGACAACAGCAATTTGAACAGTTACAGGCACAGCATGAACAACAAACCCGGAGTCAACCATCCCTGGCGGAACAAACACCGGCAGCACCTGCCGGAAAAAGTGAGCAAAGGGAAACTGAAACTGATGAGCGAGCTGTACAGCAGTCCCCAGAACCCACAGCCAAACCAGGACGATTTGAAGCCACTTCTGAACGACAGCGGGCAAGACTCAGATACCTGAGAGAGCGGTTGGAAAAAACCGCCAGCGAGGCGGGTAAACGGGCGGCAACCCTGCTCAGATCTGCCTCTGCTGCCATGGCTACCCATGGAAACCAGACGGTCACCATTGACGGCAATACCCTGACCATCAAACGCGGCAGGGTGGACAGGGACGAGTTCAACCGGTTCACCAGAGCCCTTGGAGCAAAAGCCCCGAGAACCCGGGCACAGCACACAACAACCGTCACCAATGCTGCCGCCAGGACTATCCAGACCATTCGTGACCGTTACGCCCGACTGGACGACGCCAACAGCCAGGCACTGGTTAAAATGGCTGACCGGGTCATTTTCACCCTGGAAAAACGCGGTGTCCTGACCCAGAAATACGGTGATAAGGTATTGCGCATTGATGCCGGTGGTAAGGTTTCCGCCAGGGACCTGAGATCCTTCCGCCAATGGCTGGAAGGACCACAGAACACCAATACCGGTTACTGGAAACAGATCATCCGGGAACGTGCTGACAAGCTGGGCAAGCAACCCAACAGGGCCGCTATGGCCAGAACCGCACTGCTGGCCATCAGCCAGAAAGAAACCCGCACCATTCCCTATGGCAACAAGCAGACCCTGACCTTCAGACGGGGTGAGGCTGACCATAACGCCCTGCTGGCATTTACCAGCTGGCTGAATCCTGGCAGAGCTACGCCAGAACCCGCCGCAGAGCCCCGTAAACATCCATCAGGCCGTGGATCACTGGCTGCCAGTACCAGGGCAGGGCTTGATCAGAAAGCCCGTCAGCAGCAGAAAGAGCAGGCCAGACGCCAGCAGTACGCTGACTACTTCCACAACCGCGTCCGCAAGGCCATGGCCAACAATAACCAGGCCGTCATCACTATTGGTGCCCTCACTGACAGCCATCAGGCGTTTGCCGATGTAAACCGCGACAGCAAAAAGAAAGCCGCCCTTGGTCGTGTGGTGATCAATGCCCTGAAGAACGGCAGGACAGAGACCATTGAATACGGTGACACCCTGCCCAGAGCCACCCTGACCATCCGCAACGGCAAGGCAAAGAACCGCGAGCTGGATGACCTGATCACCTACCTGGCCAGTACCACTATCCCCGGGAAGGCAGCAGCACCAAAGAAAGCAGAGCCAAAGAAAGAACCCGCAGCCACCAAACAGGAACCCGCCTCAAAGCCGGTTGAAAAACAGCCATCCGCGCCGGAAGTGTCTGCAAAACCGGAAAAAGTAAGCACGTCAGAGGAACGTGTACAGGAAACAGCAGAATCTGAGCAGGTCCCCATCGGCACCACCTGGCAGGGACCCAGAGGAGCTACCCGTGAAGTGGTCATGCAGCGTGACGATGGCCGTTATGGTGTCCGTGAGCAAACCGGCGACAGGACCCTGACCCTGCTGAGTGCTGAAGACATCCGGAAGATGCAGGAAAGGGACGCTGCCAATCTGGAAAACGAGCAGCGCAACGCCGAGCAGGAACAGCAGGAACAGGAAAAAGAAGCCGCTGCCAAAGCCAAGCGGGAGGATACGCAGGGATTTGCTGACAGCATGACTGCCATGGCCAGAGGCAAGGTCATCAAGGCACTGAACCAGCTGATCGGTAAGGACAACAGGCTCCTGACCCGCAAGTCCTACATCGAGGAAGCCATTGCTGAAGGTGCTACTGTCGGCAGTCGCCCGATGTTTGACCATAAAGCGAAAGAGAAGGACAGAGAACGCTACAACTATCTGAGAAGAACAGCCCCTACCGGTAACCAGAACCATCCTCAGACCCAGGAACTGAATGCCATCAAGGCTCGTCTGGACAAGGATGACTATGGCTATGAGGAACGCACACTGGACTGGCCTGATGAACGCTGGGTGTCTGAAAAAGACATTACCAAGACGGGCATGAACTATGCGCAGTACCTGCTGGACCGGAAGCCATCAGAACCATCTCGTGCAGCTGCACGATATGGTCAGGATCTGCCCGTAGCTACCCACACCACGAAAAAAGGCAAGGAGCTGACCGGTGTCATCGACAGCAGCCTGACCAAAGAACAGGCGCAGGAAATCGATCCTTATACCTTTCAAAAAGACGGTGGCTGGTTTATTCGTGCCGGACGGGTGAAGGAATACAACGAGCGAGGTCAGACACCGGCAGAACCCAGTACCCGCATCAGCGAGGAAGAAAACGCCATTCTGGATGATCGCGAGGCTGAGCTGTTCCCGAAAATTGACCAGCTCAGTGATGAACAGGTAGAAACCGCATTTGCAGCTATCAATAAAACCGGTTTGAATCGCAATGTCAGGTACAAGCGCGACGCCCTGAAAAAGGAACACCCTGACGATATTGAACGCGCACTGGAAGCCGTAAACACCACCGAGGGCAAAACCGATGAAAGAGATTTACACGATCAAGGCAACACTGCAGGAGCTGGCACCGAAAACTTACCTGCAGCTGGAACAGAGCGGGAAACTGGACGAGATGATGTGGGATTACCGCCAGCAGCTGGCGAACGCGGGAGGCAGGGCAGCGAGCGAAGCCAGGAGGAACGCACCGGATCCGGACGACACGCTGGCAGTGACACAGGAAATGGAAATGGCAGCACGCTCAGCGAAGGAGATCGAGCTGGCCCAGATCATCGAGGAACTACAGAACCTTTACCCGCCGACAACTTCACCATAACCGATGACAGCCTGGATACTGAACGCAGCTGGCCACAGAAAGCCCGTGACAACATCACCGCGATAAAGATACTGAAGCAGCTGGATCAGGAAAACCGCCCAGCCAGAGCCGACGAACAACTGGCTCTGGTTAAATACGTGGGCTGGGGTGCCAGCGATCTGGCCAACAACATATTCCCGGTCACAGGCCGCACCTTAACGCCCGAATGGCAGACACTGGCCGATGAGGTCAGGGAACTGCTGACGGAAAAAGAGTGGAACAACGCCGTTAAATCCGTGAACTACGCCCACTTCACCGGGCGTAACATTATCCGCACCATGTACGACGCCGTGAAACGGTTCGGTATCAAGGCCGCACTGACCATTGAGGCCGGTACCGGTATCGGTCATTTCATCGGCCTGTCACCCGCCGATATGCTGATGAACTACACCGGCATCGAGCTGGATCCGGTCAGTGCCAAAATCGCCAGGGCTCTTTATCCGCAAAGTGGCATCGTTAACGCCGACTTTATCAAGATGGGATTGCCCAAAGGCCATTACGATCTGGCCATGGGTAACCCGCCTTACATGAACCTGAAGGTGAAAGCGGATCCCGATTACGGCAAACACAAGTTTCAGCTGCATGACTATTTCATCGCCAAACAGATCGACGCCCTGAAGCCCGGTGGTATTGGCGCGTTTATTACCAGCAGCCGCACCATGGACAAGAAAGGGCAGAACTTCAGGCAATACGTGGGAGCGCGTGCCAACCTGATCGGCGCTATCCGCCTGCCCAATACCGCTTTCAGCCAGAATGCCGGTGCTGAAGTGGGTACCGATATTCTGTTCTTCCAGAAAAAAGGCGAGGGCGTCAAGGACATTGAAAACCAGTGGATTGCCCTGGACGATCACCCGCACCTGAGAGAAGAAGACACGGACAGCGAGGGCAACAAGGTACAGGTACCGGTTCAGTTGAATCAATATTTTGTCGCTAACCCGCAGATGGTGCTGGGCAATGAAGCCATGGTCAGCAGTGCATTCGGACCGAAATACACGGTAGTACCCAACCTGGCGAAAAAGAAAGGCGAGTCCCAGCAGGACTACCTGAAGCGGGTCGATGCCCAGATGAACAAGGATCTGGCCAAAGCCCTGAAACAACTGCCCAAAAATGTCTTCAAAGAACACCGCACGATTGAGCAGATCAATGCCGAGGCCGCTAAATACGACCTGAATCCCGAAGGCAAGGAAGACAGCTTTTACATCCGCGAGGATGGCAGTATCGGCACTGTCATTGATGGCGTAGGGCAGTCGGTAACCGTCATGGGCAACGGCAGCAGGAAAGGACTGAACAGGAACCAGCAGGCTTACGTCCGTGATTACATCCCGCTCAGGAATGCCGTACTGGCCGTTTACCGTGCCCAGAAAGCACCGGATGCCGAGTGGAAACAGGCCGTTAAGGAAATGGAACGGCTTTATGATGCGTTTGTTAAGAAGCACGGATTTATTAACCAGGGCACCATCAGTGAAGTGAACAGAACGGATGGATCCTCTTATACCGTGGTCAGGGAACCCATTGTCTCAACCCTCAGCATGGACCCGGACGCTTACCGCGTATCCGCGATTGAGAAGTACGACATCAACACCAACATCGCGAAAAAGGGCCGGATCTTTACCGAAAGGATTCTGGGGCTTGATCCGGTGGCCAATATCACCTCAGCACAGGATGCCGTCAGCCATACCCTGAACACCCTTGGCTGGCTGGATATGGACGCAGTACAGCAGCATTATCCGGAGCATACCCTGGCTGATATTGTCAGTGAGCTCGGTGATGAAATCTTCATGGATCCGGAGTCAGGGCGTTACGTGGTCCGCGATGCTTACCTGTCCGGCAATGTGAAAGCCAAACTCAGGCAGGCAGAAGAAGCCGCTCAGGATAATCCGGCACTGGAGCGCAATGTCAGGGCATTACGGGACGTCATACCCGCCGACCTGCCGGTATCCAGAATACCGATGAGGCTGGGCAGCTTCTGGATTCCAACGAACATCATCGAGCGTTTTGCCCGTGAGGAAATGAACATTACCTACGCATCGGTCAGTAAGCATCGGTTTAGAAACGAGTCAGAATGGAAAGTGGACGGTTACGCCATTGCCAGCCCGTTCGCGACCAGGCGCAAAACCGCTGTGCAAATGCTGAAGTATGCCCTGAACCAGACCAGCATTGTGATTATGGATAAATCGGCCAGTGGCGGTAAAGTCAGGAATGAAAAGGAAACCATGCTGGCCAATACCAAGAAACAGCAGCTGCAGGACGCTTTTGAACGCTGGGCAAAAAGCACGGGCGATGTTGCTGACCAGCTGGCGCAAATCTATAACCGGGATTTCAATACCAATGTCGAGCGCCAGTATGACGGTGAGCACCTGACCTTTCCGGGGATGTCGTCAAAGATCAAACTCAGACCGCACCAGAAGAACGTCGTCTGGCGCATTATCCAGAACGGCAATACCTACATGGCTCATGCCGTGGGGGCCGGAAAGACCATGGCTTCCATTGCTGCAGGCATGGAAATGAAACGCCTCGGGCTGGTCAACAAGCCTACCTATGCAGTGCTCAAGTCTACGTTAAAACAGTTTGCCCATGAGTTTCTGGACCTCTACCCGAATGCCAACATCCTGGTAGCCGACGAGAAGCAACTGGATAAAAAGAACCGCCGCCGGTTCGTGGCCAAGATGGCCAGTGAAAACTGGGACGCGGTGATCATGACGCATGAATCATTCGAGTCTCTGAAGTTATCGGATGAATTTACCGAGAGTTACATTGATGACCAGATTACCGAGCTGAAAGAGACGCTTGAGGATCTGGGCAAGGATGAACGGTTGACCCGCAAGGAGATAGAACGCCGCATCAAGGCATTGGAACAAAAGCTCAAAAACATGGCGGAAGCTGCCAATACCAGAACCGACCGCGGATTGTCGTTCGAGGAAACCGGTATTGACTTCCTGTTTATTGATGAGGCTCATAACCATAAGAAGCTGGGCATCACTACCCGGCAAAGCAGTATCAAGGGCGTAGAAAAAGGTGTCGCTGACATAGCAACCGACCTGTATATGAAAGGTCTGTACCTGGAAAAACTCAGGCCCGGTAAACACACCGTCCTGATGTCCGGAACTCCCGTCAGCAATACCCTGGGCGAGCTGTTCAATATCCAGCGTTACCTGCAGCCGAAAGTACTGGAACGCAACCAGGTATCCAGCTTTGACAGCTGGGTGTCCAACTTTGCAACCACCATCACCAATATTGAAATGCAGGCCGATGGCAGCTTCAAGGAAACGACCCGTCTGGCGAAGTTCATCGGTGTTCCCGGCCTGATGCGTGATGTCCTGCAGATCATGGATTACGTGGGCATGGATGAAATGCGGGATAAAGGATTGCTGGATCTGCCGCAGGTGAACAAGGATATTATTACCACTGAGCGCAGTGAGGGCCTGCTGGCTTACCAGCGGGAACTGGGCGAGCGCATAAAACGGTATGAGAACCTGCCCGGCAAGGACAAGATGAAAAAAGGCGTGGATGCCATTGTCAAGATACTGAATGATGGCCGTGCTTCTGCCATTGATATGCGTATGGTCAACCGGCCACAGGAAGGCCCCAGCAAGCTGGAAACCATGATTGACAATGTATTCACGCACTGGCAGGAAACCCGCAGCAATGAATACAAAAATAAAGAGACCGGCGAAACCGATCCGGTCAAAGGCGGTATACAGCTGATATTCTCTGACTTCAAGGCGGCTTATGAGTATCCCGGTGGCCCTGTAAGCTTTGATATGTTCCAGTACATCAAGGATTCACTGGTTAAACGTGGCATACCGGCTGATGAGATTGCCTTTATCCAGGACTACACCAAATCCACCAAGAAACAACGACTGTTCAATGATATGAACGCAGGGCGCAAGACCATCCTGCTGGGTGGTTCTAATAACCTCGGTACCGGTGTCAATGTACAGAAACGCCTGACAGCCCTGCACAACCTGGATATCAATTACCTGCCTGCCCAGATGAACCAGCGACTGGGACGCGGTGAACGCCAGGGCAACCAGAATGAATCCATCCGCAATTTTCTCTACTTCACCAAAGGCACTACCGACGCCACCGTGTTACAGCTGAACGAGAATAAGACCCGCATGGCCGATCAGGTCATGCGCGGTGATTTCTCGGTTCATGAAATGGAAGATGTCAGCAGTGCCGGTGATGAACTGGCCGAGGCCAAGGCTATTGCTTCTGGTAACCCGCTGCTGATGGAACAGGCCGGTGTTACTGCGCAATACCGCCAGCTGTCAGCCCAGCGCGATGACTACCTGGATAAACTGTCCCGTTATCGTCGTGAACTGAACACGGTGATGGAAATGCTGGAAGCCAGGGAAAAGTATCAGGCACACATTGATCAACGGGCAAAGCAATACAAAAGCACCCGCGGCGACCTCTTCAGCGCAACGGTCAACGGCAAGACCTACGACAAACGCGCTGATTTTGGCCAGAAGATGCTGGATCAGATTGACGCCATATTAACGGACAAAAGTACGAAACCCAGAAAGGTAGCGGACATTGCAGGCTATGAGCTGTTTGCCGTTTATAATCCTGATTTTTCAGTTGCCCAGCTGACCTTTGACCCGAAAGAACCTAATGATGTTGCGGTTGGGTTCAGGGACGGTGACGAAGCATTAACGGCAGGCGGTATCGCATCCAGGATTGAAAACCGGGCTGCTGAAATACACGAAAGACCTGAGAAATGGCGTGATGCTATCAAGTCACTAAAAGAAGATGAGCAGCGTTACCGTAAATCCCTGAAAGAAAAATTCCCTTACGAGGAACAACTCAGGGACGTTAAGCAACGTCTGGATGAGATTAACCGGGAACTGGCTGGCAAGGAAGAAGAGGCCGAAACAACAACCGGTAACAAACACCTGCTGACAGAGGCACCCTTGCCTGAAGGCGTCAGCATTCCACCGAAAGACTCCCGCTACCGGCTGGCAGAACCCGGCGTCAGGGGGATTAAACCCTACCAGGCGAAAACCCTGCAGAAGCAGCTGGATAAGGCTCTGGGCAACATCGTCACCGTGGTGCAGTCCGAGGCTGACCTGCCGCAGAACCTGAGGGACCAGATTGCCCATGATGGCGTCAGTGGCCAGGTCAAGGGCATTTTCGACAGCAGTAACAACCACACCTATGTCATAGCCGACCGTGCTGCTGACATGAACGATGCACTGGCTACCGCCCTGCATGAGACCGTCGGTCATCTTGGTGTCCGCAGTGTCCTCGGAACTGCCCTGGACAGCACACTGGACCGGATATACCAATCCATACCACGGAACTGGAAAAGCTCGCTTCGTATCGCCTACGCCAGTCAGCTGAAAGGAAAGTCACGGATTGATCAGAACCGGCTGATTGCCGAGGAATACCTCGCCCATCTGGCGGAAACCAACCCAAGTCATGGCTGGGTCAACCAGGCGGTTGCACTGATCCGGAAACTGCTGAGAAGAGCCTTCCCGTCCCTTATGAAATGGACCGGGAACGACATCCGCCAGTTATTGATGGATGCCAGAAAGGTTGCAGGCCAGAAAGGACCAGCCATTGCCGCAGACATTCGTTACCAGAGTGATGAAGTAGCAATCCAGGAGAATATACGCAAAGGAAAACAGGCAGCCAAACGGGTACTGAAAAGTCATATCGATGTGACTTCAGCCATGCACCGCCCCGGTATTGGTGACATTGATTTTATCTGGGGTACAGAAGGTAAATGGCCACCAAAGGGCACAGCGCAGGCACGTAAAGGCCAGAAAGGTATCGCTCATATCATTGAGGCAAGGATGAGGAAGAATAAACTCAGTGAAGCAGAAGCTAAGGATGTGCTGTGGAAAGTGATTGAAACGATTGCCAGAGGCAATTTTAAAAGACAGCCATCAGTTACCAGGGAGGGCATCAATCAAGATCGGGTAATGATTACTATGGAGTCATATTTAGTAACCCTGATCAATCCTAATACTGACGTTGGAAATCATTATCTTTTATCAGGTTTCAGTAGGGATGGGGCTGAACTTGGCAAGGAAGAATCTGCTTCAGATGAAACCGGGCAGGCTCACGACAGACCCGGCTCTACGCATAACGAGCCTACACGACGCCGTCTCGCTATGGGAGCTGAAGCAGACTCCAATCTAAACGATAGACCAACTTATGGTCAAGGAAAACCCGCTGCTGTGCGTTACCAGCTGGCTTCCATGGAAAAACTCAGTCAGGCGGAAATGAAGAAGAAAGCCCTCAGTACTGTCTCTGAAGCAAAAGAGTTTTCCAGGAACAACCTGCTCGGCTTTTTCGGTGGCAAGCAACTGGCGGAAATGTATGGGCACATCTTCGACAAGGTCAGCGATACCATTGGTCACAATCCGCTGAAACAGCTCGACAAGCTGCTGCAGAAAATGACCAGCGACCGCTCCAACTACGCCAACCAGGCCGAGAAGATTGACCAGCGATGGAGCAGACTGGCCAGGGAAGCGCCTGCCGTTTATAACCTGCTGTCCAACGTCATGCACAAGTCCACCCTCTGGCAACAGGACCCGCGGGCACCGTTCAAAGTGGCCGGTGACAAGTCCATCGAGACCCTGGAAAAGATCCTCGCCAATCCGGCCAGTGAGAAACAACGGTTCAAGTTCCAGAAACAGCTGGATAAAGAACTTCAGAGAAAAGAGCAATACGACCAGCTGAAAAAGGACTGGGATGCCCTCAGCCCTGCCGCCCAGGCACTCTATACCCACGTTGAGAACTTCTACCGCAAACAGTGGAAAGACACGAAAAAGGCCCTGATCGAGCGGGTCAACGGCACCCAGCTGGATCCCAACGCCAAACGCAGCGCACGGGCAGAGATCGAGCTGATGTTCCATAAGGCCCTGAACGGTCCCTACTTCCCATTGATGCGTTTCGGTGATTACGTCATCACCGCCACCAATGCCGAGGGCGAACACTACCGCGCCCACTACGAAACCCTTACCGCCATGAAAGCCGCCCGCAGCGAGCTGGAAAAACAGGGTTACCAGATAAAGTTCACCGGCATGAGAAAGGACTTCAACGCCCGTGACATGGCCGGCATCGGCAAGTTCAGCGCCCAGGTCAGCAAGATCCTGTTCAGCGAAATGGGCGACAGCGTACCGGATACCGAGAAAGCCGCCATCCTCAGCGAGATCAACCAGATCACCCTGGAACTGATGCCGGAAATGTCATCCGCCAAGCGATCCCTGCACCGCAAAAACATTCCCGGTTACCACGAAAACGCCCGCCGTGCCTTCGACGCAACCAGCCTCAGCCAGGCCAACCGCATCAGCCGGATCCGCTACGGCTGGCAGATGGAAGCCGAGATCGACAAGATGATGACCGTGGCATCACAGGAAGAAAGCGACAGCCCGCTGACCACGGATGAGCGCATCAAGGCCAGACAGGTGGCCAGCGAAATGAGCAAACGCCACGATGAGATCATGAACCCGAAAGGCAATGCCATATCAGCAGCAGCGACCAATTTCGGCTTCTTCATGTACATGGGGGGATCCATTGGTGCCGGTCTGGTCAACATGACCCAGAACCTGCTGATCGCCCTGCCGCAGATGGCCTCACAATACGGCTTCAGGAATACCGCCAGAGTCATGGCACAGGTCACGAAGGACTATTTCGGCAAAGGCGGCAAGATGCCTGAAGACCTGGACGGCCTGCTGCAGAACAGCTGGTTCAGCCTGGAAAACAGCAAAGGCATCCCGGCGGATGAACGCGCCCTGATCAAGGCACTGGTCAGGGATGGCACCATTGAAACCACACAGGCCCACGTACTGGCCCAGATGGCGGATATGGACATCAAACCCGAAGCCGTTAAGAAAAAAGACTGGTACGTGAAGCTGACACGGGCTTCCGGCATGTTCTTCCACAATGCCGAGGTCGCCAACCGCCAGATCGCAGCACTGACCGCCTACCGGCTGGCAAAACAGAAAGGCCAGACAACCACCGACGCCAGCGGTAACCCCGACGAGGCCACGGTAGACAAGATCCGCAAGGCCGTATTCGATGCCCACTACGATTACAGTTCAACCAACCGGCCCAGGTACTTCCGCAGCAACTGGGCAAAGGTCTTCCTGCTGTTCAAGCAGTACTCACAGAACACCCTGTTCTTCCTTGGCCGTAATTTTCACCAGGCCCTGAAAGGTGAATCCCCCGAGATCAAACAACAGGCACGGAAAACCCTTGGCACTACGTTTGCCATGCACGGTATCTTTGCCGGTGCTCTCGGCTTACCCACCGCTTCCGTATGGCTCGGCCTTGCCGGCCTGTTCATGGGCGATGAGGATGATCCGGTGGATCCCGAAGTTGCATTAAGGAACGGCCTGGCCAGCCTGTTCGGCAGGGAAGTCGCCCACGCCATGAGCAAGGGCCTGTTCAATGCCCTGCTCGGCATCGACATCCACAGCCGCACCAGCGCCAATGACCTGCTGTTCAGAGGTTCCGACTATGACATGAGTGCCCGCCAGGAAGCACAGAGCTTCATCATCAGCGCCATGGGTGGACCACTGGCCAGCATGGCCACCAACCTGTACGCCTCTGCCCATCGCTTTGCCGCCGGGGAGCAATGGGAAGGTCTGGAAGGACTGATGCCGAAGTTTATCCGGGATGGTATGCGGGCAGTACGTTACAACACCGAGGGTATGCAGAACAGCCAGGGAAAAACATTACTGGATGATTTCAGTTCATGGGAAACCGGCTGGAAACTGGCCGGTGTCAGTTCCGGCAGGGAATCGGAAGTTTACGATCTCAACAAGGCCGTGACCGGTGCCAGAAAAGCCATCGAGCGCAGACGATCCCTGCTGATGGAGAGCTATTACAGGGCAGAATCCAACCAGGAACGCCAGCAGGTCCAGCAGCAGATTTACGCCTTTAACGATGCGCAGAAAGCCAGACAACGGGACTGGGCCGTAATTTCACCAGAACAGCTCAGGGCCAGCGTGAAGAGTCGCCAGCGGACCAGAGAGGAAGCAAAACACGGCATCTATCTAAGGGAAGCGCAGCTGGGTATGATGGACTGGGGACGGTTTGCGGATATTTGAATTTAATGAATGTTATTTTTTCCGCCAGTTCGTTCCAGTTGTTCAGTGAATAGACTTTTACAGCTTTCAGTATCACTGAAATAACTTTCCAATCCTCTGGTTACGGCCATAAAGACAGAAAACCATTGGCCATCGCTGGTTATTGGTAAGCCGATATCTGTTGATTTGTTTACCAGATCCCTTGTAATGCTATAAGTAGCCTGTATTCCCATCTTTACAGACATGAATGGGATATTGTCAGCCCAGGGATACAAAACAGTGATCGCGTAACCAATAGCTTGCGATATTTGTTCTTTTGACAGTTCCATCTTCTCCAATATATCCATGATGGTATCGAAACCCACGTTGTTATTTTCCACGTTGTACTATCCTCGCGGGGACTGAAACCACAAAGATGGATGATTGCGCCTGAACGGGTGATGCCATGAATGCGGGGCGTCAATGCACTGCCTGGTGTGACTCTTTTTCTGTTACACCTGCTGTTTCTTCAGGGTTGTCGTCCTTTCCTGCCTCATCCCTGATAACCCGCAGTGCTCTCATTATCCGGTTGATCTCATCGGGATTGTTCCCTGAAATCCTGTCCATCAGTCTGGTAGCGCGCATCATGACGAACAGGCTGTAGGCCATGGTTTCATCAGGGAAAGCACGTAACATAGCGTGCTGCTCATCGGCGGTGCAGGAATGGATCAGGTCCAGGGTGAGCTGGTAACCACCGGACAGCTGCTGATTGATCCATGCCGGAATATGGTCCGACATCAGCTCATCAACTTTCCTCAGATTCAAAGCTAACTTGGTTACTGTTTTTCCTGATGGATTCATGCCGGACATCCAATGAATGGAGACTGGCATGAATTCTAGTCAGTGATAAACGACAGAACTGTTTTTTTTTCTTTGCCGGATGGGTGCTAATATTGCAGCAGCCCATCCGGTGCAGGGTCAGGCGGTTTACTGACCTGCGGTTTCCGGTAAACCGCCGCTGTCCAGTGCCAGTTTCAACTCCTTCTCAAGTACGGCAATCTGTTTGACCATCGCCAGGTTGTCCTGCTCCTGTTGTCCAGTCCTGATGGACAGCTCCCTGACCCGCTTGTTCTGTTCCTCAATACGGGTTTTCAGGCTCTGGTTCTCCAGGCTGGCCATACGTTCCTGCTGTGCCAGCTTCTCACGCTTTTTCTGCTCCTGACTTATCAGTTCTTCACTCTCTTTCAGCTTCCGGTTGCTTATATCCCACGCGGCAAACAGGTCAGCCTTCTTCTGAATCACATCACCCAGTTCATCCTTCAGCTGGGAATGGCTTTCCCTGAGCGATGTCAGTTTGCCCAGTGCGGTATCCCGTTCAGTCTTAACATCCGCCAGTTCCCGTTCTGCCTTCAGCTGGCTGTCAGCGCGCTGTTGCAGCAGTTTCTGACTTCGCTCCGCCTCCCTCTGTCTTCTCTGGTTAAGCGCCTCTGACTGCTTCAGCTTTTCACGCAGCTCACGGATAAGCCCGTCCTTTTCCATCAATTTCTCTTCAGCACTTTCCAGCTCATTTTCCAGCAGCTCTATCTGGACGCGGTCTTCCTCAAACTTCACCCGAAGCGCATCCCGCTGTTCTTCCAGCTTTGACGTGGATTCCAGAATCCGTTCCTCGATATGAGGGCCAATGTTCGACCATAACCCTTCCATCATTTCCCGCGTATTTTCGATCCCCGTAGCAACAAACTCGCGATACCAGGACGGCTGCACCGGAATCAGCTGCTGGTTTATCTGCTTCTGACGCCACAGCTGCATGAGGTTTTCCAGTGCATCAGACGCCCTGCCGTAACGCCCTCCCGCCTGTTTCTGCAACATATTGGCAGTGATCCTGTCCGGCGTATTGTCCTTGCAGAGCAGTTCAAAGGCGGCCTTGTATTCTTCCGGGCTTATCCCTTTCTGGGCCATATAGCCTCCTGCGGCATCAAAGTAAGCAATGTATGTAAGTAAGGTAAGTAAGAAACATTATACCATACGCACTTACATGCGCATCATGTTTTTCAAATAGTTATCTGATATATATTTTATAGATATTTAAAGTATCTATAAGCATCATTTAAATATTCATTAATGTATAAATAATAACTTTTAATGATTCTTTAAATATACTTTCAGCTGTGATAACGTGAATTGTCCGGGTCGCCGGATCCTTACCTGCCAGTACTGAAAGAGAATAACCAATGAAATCAGCAAACGATTGTGTCGATGTCGTCATTGACGAGGGGTCCAGCCAGATAAAAATGGTATGGATGGAAGACGGGGAAATGAAGAAACTGATGATCAAGTCACGGGCACAGCATGGCGTCCTTGAGACCAATGACGGTGGTTACAGTGATGACGTTTACGAAACCGACGGCATGACACTGACGGTTGGTGACCGGGTTATGGAACCGACCAGTACCACCAGTGACCATTACCAGACTTCCAACGAGAACCGTGTACTCGTTCATCATGCCCTCAGGATGGCAGGCTTTGGGGGGCGCAATATCAGCATTATTGTCACACTGCCTGTTGATACCTTCTTCAGGGATGCAACGAAACGGTCAGAAAAGAGAAACCACATCCTGAAAGCGGTCAGAAACTTCAACGGTCTGCCACTGGCCGTCATCAACAATGTACGGGTGGCACCAGAAGCTGCCCCCGTACTGGATTCATTCAGACTTGACGAGCAGGGGAATGAATTTGAAGAATACGAGCATATTGAAAAGGTGCTGATCGTTGATATTGGTGGTACTACCACTGACATCACCGTGGTTAACGGCGATAATTCCGTGGAAAAGCGTTTGTCCGTAAAACGCGGGGTTTTCAATATCGCCAATAACCTGAAGCAGGCTATTTTCGCTGACAAAAACATAGATGCCCGTGACCCATCCGCCAATGCGCTGGATATTGCCTTGAGAACAAAAGTCTTCCGGGGCAAGTACGATGTCAGAGACCACGTAAAAGCAGCCTGCCAGCCCGTCATTGACCGTCTGCTATCGGAAATGAATACGCTGCTGGAAGATCCTGATGAGGTCGATTTCATCTGCTATGTCGGCGGTGGTGCCAACCTGCTGGCAAAGCCCCTGTCCAGAGCTTACGGCGGCAATACCATCACCCATCCCGATCCGGAATTTGCCGTGGCTGTCGGACTGATGAAAAATGAAATAGCTCATGCCGCTGTCGAGTGAAGATAATGAAGTTTACCAAAATGATACGCATCGACACCGAGCCTGATCATGCCAGCGAGCGAATGGTTGAACTGTTGACCAGCAAGCTGCCCCATGGCAAGGCAACGCAGCTTATGCGGGACTGGATGACAGCCGGATTCCTGATCAGTGAATGCAAAAAAGGAATACTGGAATATCTTCTGGCGAGCGATAAAAGCTCAATGGATCCGATGGATAGACTTAACCACGTAATGAAGTACTTTGAAATCGTGGAGCAGTGCGCCGCAGAATCAAAACAGAACGCAACCACCATAAGTAATCCCGTTACCAGGCCAGAACCGCCCCCAGCCAGGAAACAGCCACCAAGAAGCATGGCTACCAAAGACTGAATAAAAAAACCCCGGCTGCTGACTGCTCGGAAGCCGGGGTTTTCTCTTTTACCCATATCCAGGGGATAGCAGCCGCTACAGTGCATCCCTCTGAGCCATCATTATACCCGCTGCATGACAAACTGAAAATAACGGCTAGGATGAATCCTGACGCAAAAACAGTACAGCTGAAAAACAACCATAGTATTAAAAGGATCTTGGATCAGAACAATGATGGGTGTCGACATTCCTGTTATTTATCCAGAGGTTCTATATGCTGCAACCAAAGATCAGCAATGAGGATGTACAAGAAGCTGCCCTGGCACTGATGGCACCGGGGAAAGAAGATAAAAAAACAAAGCGACCTACTGACCTGGTCGCTGAACGCAAACAGTTCCAGAGCGAAGTTTCTAATGCTCTCAGCCAAAAACATCGTGCCAAAGCCATCTACCGGCAAATGGATTACGAACTGTTAAAATGGACGAGGGAAATGGTGGACGACATCATTACTGAAAAAGAGAAAGTCATTGAGGCATACAGAAAAAAAGAACAGAACCGGCAGAAAGTCATCGACCAGCTGAACCTGTTGCTTCAGGAAAACGACTTTACCCTTCATGAACTTTATCCGAACAGCAGTTTTGAAGAACCCAAAAAAAGAGGTCCTTACAAAAAATCAGCGGTTACTGAATCTGAATCCGAAACATCAAAACGTATTCTGACGTATAAATTCAAATGTCACATATTCGACCGTGACTACTACTGGGTTGGCAGTGGTTACATCCCAACCCCCTTCCGATGCCACCTGGCCAAGGGCCACATTATCGATAGCTGCTACCTGCCAGAAGACCAGTGGCTTAAAACCACAAAAAGGACAAGCCAGGTAATACCACCTGAATTTAAGAAAACCGCTGACAAGCTGATTAATGAAGCCAATAAAAAAGGAATCGCAAAAACAAGAAAGGATCTGCAGTTCAATGCAAATTGAAATGAGTACTCAGGAATTGTCCGACAGCTTTATCTCGGGCATTAAAGCCATCGTGGCTCCAGAAAGTAAGATCAATTTGCTGCTGGGTTGCATTCTCTGTCTTGAGCTTTACCTGAAAGATGAAGACGACGAGAAAAAGACAAAAACCAGCGAATGCATTAATGAACTGCTCAAACTGATTGAGAAAACCACCAACCCGCAAATCATACTGGCCGTCATAAACGACGATGACGACGACAAATACGCCATGATCATGGGGGATGGAATAAAAGGCAAAGGGATGGAATTTCCAGAATGACAAAGCCTTTTGAATACCTTCCCTTTCTCGGTGAGAAGACATTCCTGATGGATCTGTTTTTCTGCCTGATGCCCTTTTTCATCCTGTACCAGTGGCTGGTCAGGGATAACCCGGTTAATGCAGTCGGTATGGCGGCAATCGGCTTTTTCCTGTTTTCCCTCAGGCCTTTGATAAAGCCACCTTACATGGCCACCGTGATCAGCAGGAAGGACGTGAACAAACTGGGTGCAGGTGAAACCGTGACACTGACGATATTCAATACAACCGTGGTTCTGACACCGGAAACGAGCGATGAGTAAAACAACAAAAACGTATTTCCACGATCCGAAAGGCCATGGTACCCACCATGAACTGTTTGCTTAACGTGAGTTCGACGGGACAACCCATTGCGCTACAAAGGCTTCAGCCTTTTTGTACATATTCATGTTACAAAAAAGAGTGATTTGAGTACTTTATTGGCTGGCAAAGGCTCCGAAGGAGCCATTGGACACTTTCCCAAAAAACATCATGATGCTTCAAGCCCTTAAAATCCAAGGGTCGTAGCCAAAATTGAAGTGTCGAACTCACGTTGCTTACGTATCCATTGATGAGCACGGGATGTCAGGGATCTGCGCTACCCAGACCGAAGTCGGCTTGTGTCCACTGATCGGCATGACCCGCAAGGATGTAAAAAAATGGGAAAAAGTTGTTGAATTCATGCGAGAACAAACCGACAAACATATTGTGCTGGTCAGGTACCAGGATGCGGTGGTGATTGATGCTTAATCACCCTTGTTAGCCTTTAACTGCTGCCTGCGGGTGTTCCAGAGGTCAATCAGGCCGGCACCGAGGACGACCTGCTCAGGCAGGGATTTAATGTCTGCCCTGATGGCCTTGAGCTCTTCTGCCGTTTCAGCCTCGCCCAGGGCATCAATGATCATGTTCACTGCCAGTTTCTGTTCTTCAGTGGGTTCCACCGGTTCCGGTTCACCCTCATCATAACCGTCAGGTTTACCATCCTGTGGCAGGTTATCCGGTATGCGGGGGCTCGGATCCATACAGGCACCGGCTGGCGGTATATCCTTTATTCCCCGGGTCTCATCAATCACCCGTACCACGGACAGCCCTTTCAGTACATCGGGATAGACATCACGACATAGCCAGGACCTTGCCCGCATCTTGCACATCCGCTGCGGGTACTGCTGCCATGGACCTTTCTTGTCCAGTAATCCGGCACGTTTTGCCATATCCAGCGAGAACAGCTGCTCGGATACTTCACGCCCATGCCGAAGTGTACGTGCCCAGGCACACTGACTTTCCTCATCCCAGCCATCCTCATACATCAGGCATAAAGGCGATGACATCACCAGCGCCAGCAGGGCATCACCATACACCGCAGGATGGCCATTGATGACACAGATGTTCTGCAGTGACTGAAGCGGTGCCAGCCCAACCTCTGAGCCAAGCGCCATGGCCACCAGGATATTGGCCGGCTGGTTCCGGTAACCGTCCGGAATAAAATTACTCTGTGCCAGCATCTCTGCCAGCTGCCAGGCTTCCTGTGGCGTTGCAGGGTCAAACAGTGCCCGACCCATGGATGGTGATTTAAGCGGTCGTTCATTCGCTGGCCGCAGTGCCCGAGAATTGCCGTTATCCGCCACGGCCAGCGTTGAAACTGACATAAAAAACCTGTGGCTTGCCCGGCAGTAAGCGAGGGACCGAATGCACCAGTGGGAAGAAACGCCGGGCAGCCTGGCACAAGGATAGACAGCTATAGGCCATGCTGTACAGTTCGAAGCCCCCCAATAACCACACAGGTCAACCGTACAGTAACCGATGACAGCTCAACCGCCTGGTAGACACGGTTCAGGGGGACCAGCAGGTCAGCCACGCCAACACGGCGCAACTGCCTCAGCAGCACCCCGTCTTCCAGCAGGCACAGCACTATCGGGCTCTGTGAAGAATGCACAGGGCGGTCAGGATCACAGAAGATAATCTCCCCCTCTGGCAGAGAAGCCATTGAACCCAGACCATCATCCATGTCACTGCAGCTAACCCGCCAGGAAAAAGCCCTGCGCCCGGGGGAAAACTGCCTTGGACAGCTGTAATACTCACGAACCGGCATCCGTTCACCAATAAAGTCTTCATTCAGCAGCCAGCTGCGCGCCAGGTCGTCATCGTACAGCGGCGCCGAGACATCACCCGGCTGTACTCCCTCGAATATCCATAGTGGCGACAGGTCCAGTATCCGGCAGGCATCTTCCACAAAAGCATGGTAATGCCTTGCCTTCCCCTGCATGTGTTTGGCGACCTGGGGCTGGGATACCCCCATCTTTACCGCCAGCTGGTCATACGTGAGCTTCCTGAGCCGGATTTCAGTCATTAACCGCCCACGCCAGCTCTGATGTGTGGAGGCATCATGCAGCACCGGCTCACTGCTGAGCAGCGGCGCCTTCTTTCTGGCAGTTCTGGATGGTGATCCGCTTTCGGTTTCTGCAACAGGCTCTGTCATGGTTTTCCTCTGGCTATGATCAATGATTACTTGATTACATTTCCCTGAATCCCGTCCCTCCCCCTCCCGGTTAGCGGTTTCCTGATGGTGACAACCCGCTGGAGAAAACGTCGATGATGTATTGCAAGACAATGCCGGAACTCCTGATCAGTGAACCCTGGTGGCTGGCAGCTGATGAAAAAAAAATCCCGGTGCTCCCTGAAAGCGACATCCATATAAAAGGGGAAAGAATCGTCCACTGCCAGCATTGGCAACAGGTCAGACCACTGATTGAGAAAAGTATTCACCCTTATGCCGTATATCTTCATAACCAGCAGGAACCGTTCATTGCACTGGACCTTGATCACGCCAGGAATACCGACACCGGACAGCCGGAACCCTGGGTTATCCCGCTGTTCCGGGCAATCGGGATACAGCTGGATACCGTCAGTGGTGAAGATTCGCCATACATCGAACTGAGCTCATCAGGCAGCGGATACCATGTACTGTTTACGGGGATCACCGATTTTGGCAAGCGCAGCTGGTTCTCTACGGATGACAGGGGAAAGGGGTGCCCGAAAATTGAAATCATTGCCTACAACAACCCGATCACCTGGACGGGTAACTGCCTGCCCTGTTCAGGCCAGAAAGCCCTCCCGGTTGGTACATTGCTGGATTACCTGAAAGCCACTTACCCGCGACAGCATCATGATGATCAGGTACTGCAAACCGGTTCCACACGCACGCTACCGCCCTTCCGTTTTACTGACAGGAACACACTGACAGCGGAGCAGATCAGGGACATGCTCGGGTTCCTGGATCCGGACTGTGATCACGACCAGTGGAAACAGATCGGGATGTCGATACACGACTGGGACAGTTCAGCCTCGGGTATGGATATCTGGATGTGGTGGTCACAGGGCGGAGAAAAGTTCGATTCAGAAGCTCCAGGCAACCTGCGCAGCGCCTGGAAAGGCTTTCACAAAGGAAAAGGCATCGGTGTAGGGACTCTGGTGAAACTGGCCATGGACAGTGGTTACCGGTTTCCAAAAGAGACGGTAAACCTAGCACCAGCGACACAGAAAGTACAACTGCCGGCAATGCAGACCGAAAAAAAAGAAAACGCCGGCACTGACCACACCGGGAAACAACAGCCAGCCCCGCAGCCAGCACTGGCCAGGGTAACCAGCATCAGCAACGAGGCCGAACGACAGCGGCAGATTAACGAGGACATCAAACGACTCATTGACCACTACAACCAGCAGTACATCCACGTCGTGCTGGAATCCAAAAACGCCATCATGCGCCTCAGGGTAAGCGAAGAGTTCCCGAAACAGAAAGTATGGATACCCATGCCCATTCCTGAGTTCAAAGCCATGCTCAGCCACGAAAGGCCGGTACTGGTGGGGTACAGACAACTCCGCGACGGCAGTGAGGAACCCGTTTACAAACCACCGGCTGACATCTGGCTGAAACACCCGGATGCGGCATTCTGTAACGGCACCACCTTCTGGCCGCAGAAGATCCCTTATTACAATAACCGCCTGAATCTGTTCTGCGGTTACGCCGTGGATCCCATTGAATGCCCAAAAGATGATCCGGACGTGCAGCTCTGGAAAAACCACCTCATCAATGTCGTCTGCCAGAAGGACAGCAACACCGCCCGCTACGTGCTCAACTGGCTGGCGCATATCTTCCAGTTCCCGCACATCAAACCCAAGACAGGGCTCATCCTCAAGGGCGAGCAGGGCACCGGCAAGGGCACACTGATCACCCCCATACTGGACATACTGGGTGTCCACGGTGTCCATCTGTTCCGCCCCGGCAGTGTCTCAGGGCGGTTTAACGCCATCCTGGAAAACCGGATACTGATCTTTGCCGATGAGGCTGTATTCAGTGAACGCAAGGACTGTAATGTCCTTAAAGGCCTTGTTTCGGAAACCGGTATGGAAACCGAACGAAAAGGCCTTGAAGCCATCAGTCAGCGCAATTTCTCACGGGTCGTCATGGCATCGGACGATGAACACCCCGTCCGGATCAGCCCCAGTGAGCGCCGCTACCTGATGCTGAAGCTGTCCAATGACCAGATGCAGGACCTGAGCTACTTTGCCAGGTTCCAGGAGGCCAGGGACAACGGACTGGCCGGTAAACTGCTCTACCGCCTGCTGCAGATCGACCTGAACCCCTTTGTCCCCATGGACGTTCCCAAAACTTCCTTCCTGATGGAAGAGAAGATCCACCACCTGAAACCGGCGCAGCTCTTCCTTTACGAGGTACTGATGAATGGCGGTTTCTCTGGCAACAGCTGGCCGGCACGGATCGACTTCAGTGAGATACAGGGTTACTTCCGGAACTGGCTGGAAATCAGCCGCGTGACCTGCCAGGGCAACCTCGCCATGAAGCTGGGCCGACTGATGTCAGCCATCGGTGCCACGATTGGGAAGAATGACCTGTCCAGATGGTATGAATTAAAGAATTTACAGTACAGCCGTTCCGAATTCGACCGTGTTATTCTTTCTGGCTCTAAAAGCGATTGGCCTTAGACAACGGGCTACTTCGTTTTCAAAGTAGCCCGTGGGTTTTTGAAATTGCTTTTTTTTATGACAACTAGAGCTAAGAATCGAATTTTTTTAGCTCTAGTTAGAATATTAAAAAAAACCATCTAATTCTAACTAGAGCTAAAGAATTAAGGTTTTTAGCTCTAGTTAGAATAAAGAAACCTGCCCAATTATTCTAACTAGAGCTAAGAATCGAATTTTTTAGCTCTAGTTAGAATATAAAATTCTCACCCCCTTCCCCCCTTATTACTGCTGTTATCCAGAAACAGCAGATTACTGATGGTTTTGGTTATCAACGGGCTACTTCACGGGCTACTTTGACGATTTACGGGCTACTTCGTTTTCAAAGTAGCCCGTTCATCAGCCCTTGCAAGAGTAGGCCACGGGCTGAACGGGCTACTTTGGCTACTAATTATATATATCAATATAAAAAATAATATATAGGGTAATAGGGGTAATAGGGGGTAAGAATTAGCGTGGGGACGGAAAAACGGCGGGTATGTTCCGGTGACGTGAACAAGAAAGAGGTCGATACTGCAATCTAAGTAGCCCAAGTAGCCCAAGTAGCCCGTGGACTAGTGCCGCAAGGGCTGGATAACGGGCTACTTTGAAATTTACGGGCTACTTTGAAAACCCAATTTCACGCCAAAAGAGACCTGTGTGAGGTTATAATTTCTGTCTCTGTCGCAGGTATAGAAGGTTTATGGCTAATGACAAGCAGGCGGAAAGGGAAGGATGGTGAGAAAGAACTCGCCCAGATCATTAACCGCAAACTGGGTATCCAGTGCCTCGCCCGTAACCTGGTACAAAGTCGTGACGGTGGTCATGACCTGGTGGTGACCGATACCAGTACACTGCCAGCACAAAGACTCGATCAGATGGCTATCGAAGTGAAACGGCACAAACAGGTAAAACCGGCTGACCTCAGAATGTGGTGGCAACAGGCGGCAAAACAGGCCAGTGACATAAAGAAGGTGCCGGTGCTGTTTTACAGAGCCGACAGGGAAAACTGGAAAGCCATGATGCCTCTGGCAAGGTCCCTTGACTGGGAACTGCACCATTCCTGCATTACTATGGAACTTCCGCTTTTTATAAAGATCCTGAAAGAACCTGATCTGGTTCATATGCAATGATGGCAGTGACTGAGTACAAGCCCGTAAGCTACATCGACATTGATACAAAGCTGTCCCATGCCTTCAATCCCGACAGGGAAATCAGGAACCGGACACCGCTGGAAAAACTGCTGGGCAGAAAAGGCACTTCTGCCGACTATTTATCGACAGAAGAACGCATTGTGGAATCGGCCATGATCCGCAGGCAACTACTGCAAAACCTGAACAGCACCCAGTTCAAAACCCTTCAGCTTTTTTATCAGTATTTCCGCAACGCTGACATACCTCTGGCCATTGAACTGTTCACTCCCTTTGTAAGGCTGGTGATTTCAAAAGCCAGGCTGCTGGCCAATAACTGCAACATCCAGTTTGCTGCCCTTGTGTGTCTGTCTACAGCATGGAACAGCAACCTGTTCCGCCTGAAACAGTGGGGACCTTCTGAACGGTATTACTATGCGGTGTCCGCTACCCGTAAACGGCGCCGGTTGAATGAAGCACTGGAAGAAATGAGACTGGATGCCATGAAACAGGCTGAAAAGGTGCTGCAGCAGTAACTGAAAAACCCGCCGAAGCGGGTTACAGCAATTCCCTGGCAATTACCTGGAAAGCATTTGGATCGCTGCATTAGCCAGAAACCCGGAACGGGACTGATGTTTTGGGGAACGCGCAACCGCCTGATCGATCCGCTTCATCAGAAACTGTGGTAACGTGATATTCATTCTTACCGCCTTGCCGAGATACTGGTTGATGTCGTTTTCAACCAGTATCCAGACAGCACCCTTTACCTGATATTCTTCGTTACCCTGATGCAACTCTATTGCATTGGGTAAAGGAATATCATCGCCATCAAGGGCCATTGCCTCAAAGTGCATATCCAGAGCTTCTCTGGCATTCTCCATCGCTTCCTCAATACTATCGCCTGCTGATACGCAGCCCATCACGTCAGGAAACACGACGTTATAACAGCCTTCTGCCTTTAATATCAGGGCAGGGTAATGCATGGTATAGTTCTCCTTCCTGATGCTGGTAAAGAACCGGCCTGTTTCCAGACCGGCGGCTGGTTAATACAAACCGGCCTGTTGCCATATACTTTTCAGAGTGAGCGGTAACAGGTCTTTAACCGGATGAGGAACCGTCACTTTGCCTTTTCTGCTCGGGTGCTTGAATTGCCAATGTGATGTTCCGCTGCGGTTTTTTATCCTGTACCAACCTTCTGATTCGAGTATTTTGATAACTTCTCTACTATGCACCAGGACTCCTGTTTAATTGGAATACACATTATACACACGGGAGACAATAAAAAACCCGCCGAAGCGGGTCAGAGGAACAAAGCCGGTGAAATCCCAAACGGTGGGACAGTGCCTTTATGTGATCAATGGTAAGACTGCGGGAACCATTCAGGATCATGGATACCAGACTCCTGCCGCCAATCTCGTTTTTCAGGTCATCCGCTTTCAGCTGGTATTGATCCATGAGAACCCTTAACAGGGAAACCCCATCATCCAGCTCGCTGACAGCCTTGTTAAACTCTGCAAACTCGGGTGACTCGGATTCCCATTTCTCAATGGCTTACTGACAACACCTCAATCAGAGGCAGATAGCGGTCATAGTCATCTACCAGTTCGTCCATCAATGCCAGTGCCTGCTCATATTCATCATCGTTATGGATACGATGGATAAAGCTGGCTGAAGAAAAGAAATCTTCAGCCCTGTTTTTCAGCACTTCAAAACTCATTCATCTGCCTCCTTTGCGTACTTCCTGCACAGTTTGTCATACTCGGCATGTGAAACTATGTGCTTTACGTACATCCGGTTATCCCTGAACTCAATAAAGGCAATCATCCTGATGTTATTGCCGCCAATGTCGATGACCCACCACTTATCCCTGTATTTAAAATTATCCAGACTGGGAAATACTGCCCTCATTTCATCCGGTGTTGAAAAGTCACCTTTGCGCAAAATCTTGTAAATATCATTAATGGCTTTTGAATTGTTCGGGTATTTTCTGGCCGCTTCATTAAATGGCCTCTGAGATAAAACGTGCATAACCGTCCTCGTTCACATAATGTGAATTATAGAGCAGTTACAGAAACTTCACAATTTGTGAATTAAAAAAAACCCGCCGAAGCGGGTTCTGTATCCATCATGTCTCAGCCAATAACCCTGAAGGTTAGTTGCTGCCTTTCACCATTCTCAAATCTGTCAGATTCCAAAAGGAAACGGCCAGTCATGCGGTCGTAAAAGGTGAACACCATATCCTGATCCGATGGTGAGTTCAGGCCGGTATGGTCAGTTATATTGATGGTTAACCGGCTGTTATCATGCTCAAGCGTCTTCCAGCCATAATTATTGGTTACTGGCTCATTCAGGAAACAGAGCTTCAGTTCATGGATAAGACCTTCATAGCCATTTTCAAGAAACCATTCCCGAATGGGCTGGTATTGTAATTCGATTTTCGTCAGGCTCATGCTGTTACTTCCTCTTCAAACAGGGAAATGCTTAACGGTGCTTCTTTCATTGGTTCATTTATAAGGTTACCGGATTCTTCTTCACGGGTAACCATCATCCGTATCACTGTTGATTTGATCTCGATTTCATTACCAGTGGAATCCAATCTGGAAAATGTGAATTCCCTGCCAAGGTAATACTTGAAAATTTCATCATCACTCAGCTCTGGATTGACTGATGTATGAATGGAATCGCCATTGCAGAAAACAGCATGTACAAAACATTCCTGAGGCATGATGTGAGTCTCGTAGGTATTCATGAGTTACTGACAGCTATAAAAGAAGGAAGGAAAAAGGGCAGGGCGAACCCTGCCGTTTAAATCACCAGTCTGGGCATGTCGCCATGTAATAGCGTTTGGCCTCTTTATAGGCATCCAGCAAAACCGGATTGTTTACCACTTCCTCTACTGTCAGTTCGCAGGCTTCGATGGTTGGCTCGTCATCGTGGGTAATGAAGTACTCATGGTTACCCAGTTGATACAGGAACATATCAAAGCAATACTGGGGATCTTTCCGTGCTTCCTCGCATTCAATTACATGGCGATCAAGAATACTCATTAACAATGGTTCATCGGCCTTTTTGATGAAACCACCGCCGCCGATGGAAAGAACTTCTTCTTTAGTGACTCCCAAAGTTACCAATGCTTCTTCAAAATGCTTATCCATGTAAGCAAAGGCCATTGGCACTTGCTTCATTTCTTTGTTGTGTCTGGCCTGCAGTTCTTGGTACTTGCACATGGTATGGTCCTCAGTGCCAGCCTTGCGACTGGCCTGTCAATAATGGTTAGTTGGAAGTTTGTCCGCAGGCTTTCAGCAAAGCCTGTGAGAAGTTCCGATCACTGATCAGCGCAACTAATTGCGCTACTGGGACGTATTTGATTGCCTCAGTCAGAGGCATTTGATAGATTTCATGATTACTCATGATTAATTTCCTTCTACAGTCTTGATTGTGAGCCGGTCACTGGCTGCTCGAACAGCCAGTGGTCAACCCTTCTTACTCAGCTTCAGATTTAACTTTCGCTTCCTCTAAAGCCATTCTCATCATCAGATCCCTGTTTTCAGGAATCATCAGAAGATTCAGGAAACGACTTACCGTATTTCCTACAGATCGCCTTTCCCATGTTTCATAGGTAATCCTTGGTACGCCGCACATAAACGCCATTTCTTCCTGCGTCATCTTCAGCGACTTCCTGAGAACCTTTAAATCTTTACTGTTCATAACCTACGTCACTTGTCGTCTATATAAATATAATAAACCAACGATTTTTAATAATCAATAGTTTTTATGGATTTTGAAAATAATGTAGCCCGAACGGGCTACAGAAAGAAAGTTAGTGAACACTAACCTCAGAAGCCGCAGCATCTGCAGGATAGACAAGTGTAAATTTCCATCTATAGTTCTGTAAGCTAGGAAAATAGTGTCTTGTGGAAGAAGAAACAGGTTTACCACTGCTGAGTCAGCTTGATAGGGAAGAGATAATCCTTACCAGGCATTACTTTGAGCATGGCAATATTGAGGCGGCCCTGGCAGCAGCAGGTTACAAAGGTGCCCAGGGTGGATTCGTCAAGAGGATGCTGCAACAGCCATCAAGCCCGCTTTACCAGTTTTACCAGCAGTTATGTCAGGATCGCATTGCATCCACCATCATCAGCACCGAGAAGAAGCGGATAAAACTGTGGAAGCTGATCGAATGGGCAACAAAAGACAATGACAAAGGCAGGCCTAACGACTCAAAGGTCGCATTGCAGTGTATGGATATGCTTAACAGGATGGACGGGGACTATGCAGCCATGGAAATCAATACTCGTCAGCAAATCCAGAAACAAACCGTCAGCTTTCACCAGCGCATTCCACAAACCGTTAATCCCGTCAGCACAAATGAAATGGATGCCGTTCTGGTAGAGCATAAGGAAAAAATTGAATCCTGATCAGAGAGCAGCCGTTCACAAAAAAACGGGTAAAAAACGGATATTTCATGCTTACTGCCGGTAACTGAACTTACCGGCAGTAAAAAACAATCTTACATGTAAGACATTTAAAGCAAGATGAAGGCCAATCCGATATTGGATCTACTTTTCATATTCTTCCTATTGATAGCTCTGGGCTATGTATTGTTCATCTACCCAGATCCGGTGATCATCCCGTCATTTACCCATGAATCACATGATAATGACGCGACGCTACGTGAATGGAATGGGACATACCCCTGATAAATCACTCAGATTTCACGTAGGATCGCGATTTGAACACCAAAACAGGGCAAATTAGCCTGATTTCAGCCTGTTTGAGTGAGTGATGGGGCCCCCCGAGAGCAGAAAGACGGGGCAGAGGGACAGGCGGGGTGTGGGTCCCCGGGATTATATATAAGGTATCGCGCACAGAATTGGCTAAAATCGGGTAAACCGGGTCGCCAGGAAAAAAAATAGCGGAGAGTTTTCCATGAAACTCTGGCCCGACGTAAAAAATTTTTTTTCTCACTTCGCATTTTTCAACACTGAACGCCAGCTGAGGCACTATCAGCAAGCCTTCCAGCATCGGGAAGCCAGTTTCCGACATCAGATAAGAATCAAAGAACAACTGATACAGGATCTCAGGGACAAAATTGTTGCCCTGGAATTTGAAAAGCATGAATCCGATGAAGAGATCAAAAAACGCTTCCTGGAAATGAATCACCTTCAGAAGCAACTCACGGAAGCCAAGAAAGAATGTCAGGATAATAAGTCAAAGTTGTACGCCCTTCATTTCACCAATAACCACCTGGTTAGCTTTCTGCAATCTCAGTCGAAAAGCGGATCTTTTCGTGCGCCAGTATCGCATCACCATCGATGATAAAAATATCACCATGATTGACCCTAATAGGCTCACATTAGCCGAAGTTTCTGAATTTTTGATTCAGAAATTCGGCTGTGGACGTATTACGAAAATCAAGAGAGTCCTGTATGACCGACCTTTTCAGAAAGACTTACCGGCCATTAAACGACAACCAGAAAACCCTGATATCTGATGCCAAGGATCAAGCCGGTGAGTTGCTGGAAATTATCGAAAGGGCAGAAAAAACCTGTGATGTACGAGCCTGCAGATTGGCCAGAACCAAGCTGGAAGAATCCATCATGTGGCTGGTAAAGGGCATTACCTGGGTGCCTGAAAATGACTGAAACCATGGATGAAAAAGAGATTCTGTCCATCGTAGAAAAGGTTAAGTCGGCCCGCTATATACAGCACAGCATTACCGGACAACCCCAAAAACTCTGCCAGTGGTGCAACACGTCCATATCGGGCATCGAGGCATTCTGTTCACCTGACTGCAAAACCCGTCATGAAAAGGCAGTGCAGGATTACGAACAACGTCGCAAAGATGAAGAAGAGAGGCGCTGGGCTCGGTAAATGCGCTACCTGTCGCTGTTTTCAGGCATTGAATCAGCGACACTGGCCTGGCACAGCCTTGGCTGGACTCCGGTAGCTTTCAGCGAAATCGAACCATTCTGTAATGACCTCCTTTCCCATCATTACCCCGATGTTCCCAACCTTGGTGACATCAGCACCATTACTGAAGACACCATCCAAACCCTTGGCAGTATTGACCTGATTGTCTTTGGCAGTCCCTGTCAGGATCTCTCGGTAGCAGGAAAAAGAAGTGGTTTATCAGGAAACCGAAGCGGACTGTTCCACAGAGCCATCGACATCATCGACTGGGCAATTAAACATAACGGCCTCAAATACGCTCTCTGGGAAAATGTACCTGGCGTCTTCAGTTCCAACCAGGGAAATGATTTTTCGGAAGTTCTATTCCATTTTACAGGCGTCAGACACCAGCTTAACCAGTGGGAAAAAAAATGGCGCACGTCCGGTATTGCTTTCGGATGGAAGTCCTTATGTGAATGGCGGGTACTGGATGCTCAGCACTTCGGAGTCCCCCAACGGCGCAGAAGGGTGTTTGCTTTCGTCGATTTTACAGAGAACGAACGTGCCCAGCCGGTACTATTTGAGTCCGAAAGCCTGTGTGGGGATCCTGAGAAGGGCCGAGAGAAGGAACAAGACCTTGCCGGAACCCTTGAAGCTCGCACTTCTGCAGGCGGTTTTCCCGGAACCGATGGTGCCTGTGCCAACCATATCGTCGTGAATCCCCAGCCTTTCGACATGGAAGCCTTCGGCCAGTACGGCGATGGCTCAAAAGCCTCAACCCTGAAACAGCGTGACTACAAGGACGCTACCGATCTGGTAGTAGAACCCGTCCCCATTCATGACCAGGCAACCCGATCCACTGGAAAAAGAGCAGACAGGCAGGACGGCAAGGGCAACGGACTGGGGGTGGGTAAGCCAGGCGATCCCATGAATACCCTTACCAGTGGTGACAAACATGCCGTCTGCTACTGCGGCACCCAGAACGACGCCTGTCGTGATGCCGGTAATGAACAAAGCCCGACATTAAGAGCTGGCAGTAATGGTGGTGTGGTGAATCCGATGATTGCTGCATCCTTTAAAATCGGGCAAGGTGCCAACGCCAGATCCATAGGTTATTCAGAAGAACAGTCACCGACCCTGACCAACGTTGACAGTGGCACTCAACTGGCGCCCGGGTTATTGAACCATTCCATCGTCCGCCGCCTGACCCCCGTCGAATGCGAGCGCCTTCAGGGCCTTCCGGATAACTGGACAAAGATCCCATACCGCAACAAACCCGCCAGCCAGTGTCCGGATACCCCGAGGTACAGGGCCATTGGTAATGCCATGGCAGTACCTGCCATGCACTGGATAGGGCGGCGGATAGAAAAGGTCTGTCATGGGTTATAACGCCTGGGATGAACGGGTTGACTACTGTCCGTTCCAGTCCACCGATGAGGGTGAGTCCCTTGTCAGTCTTGATTACGCCCCCGAAGCTACGGCTATCCGGTTTCACAACAGCCCTGCCTTTGTCCGCTGCATGATGGGTCCTATTGGATCCGGAAAGTCGGTCGCCTGTGTTGAAGAGCTGAAAAGGATAGCCATCAACATCCAGCAACCCAATGTCCTGGGTGTTCGAAAGACCCGTTTTGCCGTGGTTCGTAACACCTACCCTGAGCTGCGTTCAACCACAATCAAGACCTGGCAGGACTGGTTCCCCCCTGAACAGTGCCGCATTACCTGGGAAAAACCCATTACCGGAACGATGAGCATTGTCCTGGCTGATGGCACCCGTGCCGAAATGGAAGTGTTTTTCCTGGCACTGGATAAGGAAGAGGACGTTAAAAAGTTACTGTCCATGGAGCTGACTGCGGTCTGGATCAATGAGTTCAGGGAAGTACCCAAGGCCATTGTTGATGGTGCTACAGGCCGTGTCGGGCGGTATCCACCGAAGCGTGAGGGTGGTCCGACCCGCAGCTGCGTCATCATGGACACCAACCCGCCGGATGATGACCACTGGTTCTACCCGCTGGCCGAGATCGAACAGCCGGATGACTGGGCATTCTTTCAGCAGCCGCCCGCCCTGGTTCAGGAACTGGACGGCAAATGGACCAACAACCCGAAGGCCGAGAACATCATTCATCTGCCGGATGGCTATGACTATTACCGGCGCCAGCTGGGTGGCAAGTCCCGTCAGTGGATCCGTGTCTATATAGAAGGAAAGTACGGCACCATTCTGGATGGTCGTCCTGTTTACCATGAATACCGTGACGAAACGCACTTTTCTTCCGAGCTGGTCATCGCTGATGACAAGTTGCCGTTGCTTCTGGGCTGGGACTTTGGCCTGACACCCTGCTGCATCATTGCCCAGATCACTCCCGTGGAAAGCTGCAGTTACTGGCAGAACTGGTGTCCGAGCGGATGGGGTTAAGGCAGTTCGTGCAACTGGTGGTGAAGCCGTTCCTGGCCAATGAGCTCAATGGTTTTCACGTTGGCCTCAGCTGTGCCGATCCTGCCGGTTCTGCGGCATCCCAGACCGACCAGCAGAGCTGCCTGGAAGTATTGATTGATGAAGGCATTGATACCATCGGTGCGCCGACCAATGCCCTGGAACCGAGGCTGAATGCTGTCCGTGACTTCCTCTGCCGTCTGATCGACGGTGAACCGGGTTTTGTCATGAGCCGTCACTGCCCCGTACTGCGCAAGGGCTTCAATGGTGGTTACAAGTACGAGCGCGTGAAGGTTTCAGGCGACGAACGATTCAAGGACAAGCCCTGCAAGAACCGTTATTCCCATATTCATGATGCCCTGCAGTATCTCTGTCTGGCGGTTGGCCGTGAATACGAAACCCTTCTGGAAGCACGTCACCTGATGAGCAGGGGTGCCGGCGCTAACGATGATCACCTGGAATTACATGAACGTGGTTACCGACCTGCATCAACAGCCGGCTACTGACATTGTTCCAGACGTTCTGCCAGCCATACCTTGATGATGGACTGGCGGGTAACGCCCAGTCGGCTGGCTTCCTTATCCAGGGAATTAATCATCCATGTGGGAATATCGACGTTGATGCGCCGCTGTTCCAGGTTGGGGCGTCTGGCTCTGGACAGGTCAAAATCATCCAGAATTTCTTCCTGGTTATCATCAAATTTCTTATCCAGTGACCTGGCTTTCATACAGGTTTACCTCTGATTCTCTGGCCCGTCTTACCGAGATGATCCGGATATTGGGTGGGCGGTGGGTAATGATGGCGGACCAGTGTCTGCCGTCAATCTTCCCGATCACCAGGCATCTGGGTTCATCGGTGGAACGAGCTGGTATTTCCAGTAGCTGTTCGTCCTTCCATAACTGTTCAGCAGTTTTGAAGTCGATGCCGTGTTTTTCGTGGTTTGACTGACTTTTGTCAGGATGGAATTCAAACGTGATCATGAGTAATAAATATATAGTTTTTATTCAGAAATGCAACCTTCCCTAGTTCCTGAGTCAGGCCAGTTACCGGTGGCCGCCCGTGCCAGCTATGAAATGCAGGAGAAGTATTCGCCTGACCTGGTCAACCGACTGACCGATCTGGGTGTCTGGCTGCGCAGCCGGTTTGATGAAACCAGCAAGGCCAGAAAGAGCACTGAAGACCGCTGGATGAAAGACCTGCGCCAGTACCGTGGTCAGTATGAGGCGCCGGATCGCAAAACGCTGGATGACACGCCGGGCAGGTCAAAGACCTACGCCAGGATGACCCGCAAGAAGGTAAAGGCCTATGACAACCGCATGATGGATATGCTGTTTCCGGCCGGCAAGGACCGCAACTGGGACATCCGGCCTACGCCGCGCCCTGCCTCGATGATGACGCCCATGGCGCAGGAAATGATTGCTGAACGTCAGCAGGCAATGTTCATGGAACAGGTCCAGCAGCTGAGTTCAGAGACTGGCGAGCCGCCGGAACAGGTGGCGCAGAAGCTGCAGATGGGCGGGTTTGTGCCGGATCTGGATTCTGACACGCTGAATCTGATCCAGCTGTCGGTGGCCAGAGCATCCTGTGACCGGATGAGTGTCGAGATTGCCGACCAGCTGGCAAGGCTGCAGTACAAGAAAATCTGTTCCAGCACGGTTCACAGTGGTCACCTGTATGGCACTGGCATCATCAAGGGGCCATTAAGCCAGATCATCCGTCAGCCAGTCTGGAGCAACCAGCAGCAGCAGGGCTGGACAATGCAGATGGACGGGATACTGATGCCGTTCCTGGAATTTGTGCCGGTGTGGTCGTGGTATCCGGATTCAGCGGCCCGTGACTCCGGTCAGATGGAGCACTGTTTCCAGCGGCATGTCATGACCCGCAGCCAGGTAAAGGCGCTGGCGGATCGTCCCGGTTTCAACATGGACATTGTCAATGCCTACCTGACTGAGTTTCCGGACGGTGATGCACAGCTGATGGGCTGGGAAACCGACCTTGATACCGATGACGAGAAGAACGAGGGCAATCCTGAGCGTACCCGCCACCGTTATGAGCTTCTGGAATTTTACGGGGTATTGTCCGATGCCCAGTTACGTGACATTGGTCTGGAAACCGACCGCTGGGTGGTGTGCTGGGTGCTGGGTGATTTTGTCATCCGTGCCGATGAGTTTCCGGTGGATGGTATCAGTCATCCTTACCACCTTTATTACCATGACAAGGATGAAACCTCGATCTGGGGTGACGGGGTGCCCAGTATCATGCGGGATGACCAGGAAGCCCTGAACGCCGTTGTCCGTGCCATGCTGGACAATGTCAGCAACACCGTAGGGCCGCAGTATGAGATCAATACCGACCTGCTGAAGCCTGGTGAAAGAACAAGGGACATTTACCCGAACCGTATCTGGTATCGGCGTGGTGACAGTCGCCAGCCGGCGATCCGCACGGTGGAAACCAGTTCACGGCTGCATGAGTTCCTGCAGCTGAAGGCGACCTTTGAGGCGCAGATCCATGAGAACACCTTACCCGCTTACATGCAGGGTCAGCAGGCCGGTGGAGCAGGGCGCACAGCGTCGGGTCTGAGTATGCTGATGGGATCAGCAAACATGGACATCAAGGAACAGGTGATGAATTTTGACCTGGGCATTACCCGTCCGTTACTGAAAGGGCTGTACCTGTGGAACATGCAGTTCAATCAGGATGAGTCATTGAAAGGGGATTATGAGGTCGTGGCCAAGGGATCCTCTTCCCTGGTTGCGAAGGAAATACGTTCCCAGCAGCTGGATCAGATGCTGCCGATGCTGATGCAGCCGCCATTCCTTCCTCACATCGACGTGCGCAAATTACTGGAAGAAGTCTTCAAGGTCCGTGACCTTCTGGATTCCGAGATCCTGTTAAGCCCTGAACAGTTTGATGAAAAGCAGCAGATGCAGCAGCAGCTGGAAGAACTGCAGGGACAGGTGAACATGGGCACGGCATTAGTGGAACAGCTTCACCGGATAGCCCCGACCCTGCTGCGTCAGGCCATGGATCGCATCAAGCTGCCCCAGCAGGCCTGAAGTTACTCAAAAATGAGTAACAAAGCAGAATTGTGTTTTGCCTTATCTTACTCAGATTTAAGTAAGATCGTTACTCTCACAGAGTAGGAATCCTACCCTATTTAAGTAAGTCAGGCTGGTTATCCATTTCAATAACCTTACTGGAAATCTCTTTTGTACCATCTGCGTTGTAACGTATTTTCAGTTCCAGCCCTGCATATTCCTTGCGTTGCTTGAACACACTATGCCAGTCACCTTTGGCAAAGTAGTTAGGATTAACCTTAAAGCAGTTGGTACCAAGAGGCAGCAAGAAACCTGATTTCTTCAGATCCTGAAGATAATTTCTTAATGTTTGTTCAGCGATATTCAGTGTTTTTTTGATCCGGTCACGAATGACAGGGTTCAGGGATATATAACCCTCATAATCCATTCGCATTACCAGAACGTGAAGCAGGCCAGTCGGCCCGTTCTTTAGTTTGATAAGAGATGCAATATCATCAATATACAGTTTTACATAGGCTGGTTCTTTGGGAAGTCGGAACACAGTCACCTTTTCAGACGAAGTAATTTCACCAGTAGAAAAATTTGCATCCACGGTTTCTGCTACGTGAATGACCTTCTTACTCATGGAATATCTACCCGAATTTGTACTTTGTTTGAAAGTATAAATCTACATTACTGCTCTGCATTTTTATACTCTTATTTAGAGTATATTTTTAAAGGTACCGTTTATACTCTGTTTTAGAGTACACAACATACCCACACAGAGTACATTATGTACCTGTGACAGGTACAAACCATACTCGCACAGAGTACATTTTTAGCTTGCAGCTACCGTGGTTACTGACTTTCCCCTTCTCTTATCTTTAGGGCATCTTTGTGGATGGCTCAGGTCTAGCGACCTGATAAGGGGTTGCTACCCCTTCGCCATTCAACACTGGACAGCCCTCTCGACATCGTTCAGTGGCTACCCCGTTGCGTCTCCATAAGTGGATTTTTCGCTGCGCGAAGAAAGTCCACTTATTCCGCACGCGCTGACTCATACAAGCAAAAGCACTTTTTCTTTAATTTCTTTTTTTTGGTTAATCAGTGAACGAAACCGAGGTACTGGACAACATCATGAAACGTCCGGTACCGCCTGATGTCGGCCTTGATTCCGCCATTAATCCAAAGCGTGGATACAGCACGTCAACCATAAAACCCGGTTTCAGTATCCGTGAGCGCACTGACAAGGTTCTGAATAAGGGAAAACCCGTGGAAGACGATGAAGCCGAGGTATTTTGTGAATTGGGAGCCTACCGGGATTGTTTTGGCACCAAGCAATGGATTCATGGCTGGCGTTGCGAGATCAACGGAGACACCTACTTTGCCGATCCTCACCATCTTTACGGCGTTCAGGAGCAGAACTCGCTGGAACAGCCGGAGTATTTAAGAACCGCAGCCGGTGGTGACAGGGAATATTCAGACCTGAAATACAAGGAAGCGTTTCAGAAGATGCACCTGAATCCGGGCCTGCCGGATTTTCTGAAATTCTGGGAGCTTAAAGCTGAGATGTATATGTATGCACTTTACCCGGATACCGAAACCATCCCGCGCATCAGTTACGAAGATCGCATCAGGGTTAAATACCTGGATGAACTGATCACTGAGCTGCGTGATTTTCTGGCTAAACAGAAAAATGGCTACCGGGGAATACCATGAACTGGCAGGAACAGCAGGAACAAGCCCTTAAAACCCTGCGCCGTAACCGCGATACCGAGGTATTCGGGGCCTTTATGGACTGGCTTAATGCCCACTGGCAGGACGCTCTGGACAATCTCAGCCGACTGGCTGTCAGTGACGAGGACCTGAAGTGGAAACACTTTCAGGCAGTGCTGTTCCGGGTAATGCTGGAAGAGCTGGATGTGAATTTCACCGGACAGGATCATGAGTAAAGAGTTCGACTGCAACCATTACGATTTCCGTACCGCCAATTCCGAGAAGTTGTGTTACCAGTCATTGAAATTCACTGGCAAGAAAAATAGAAAGGAACTGCTGGATGCCAACATTGCCATCCTGGACGATCACCTCCGGTACATGCGCATTGCCATGGAAAGGAACCGCTGTGAACGGGTGATAGATCATCTGCAGGCACTGAAGGATGACCCTGAAGCGGTTTTTGATACCCGTATGCCGAGGCGTTTCCGCTGATGTTCAGGCAAAAAAAAGGACCGTTGTTCTGAGGGTGAGCGCCGGCCCCATACCAAGTTAAAACAAAACAGATAAGTTCTCGCAGCCACAGTATAGACAGTAATCGGACACCTGACTGATAGGCCCGTATGTATGTCGATTGAAGAAGACGACGATGATGTCTGGCTGGATGACGAGGATACCCCGTCACCGCAGGAACCTGAAGATTCACCTCCCCCCGAAACAACGCCTGAACCTGAACCGGATCCCCTGATCAGCGATCCGGACGACCTTGAGCGGCTGAAGCAGAAAGTTCGCTCCGCTGAAGGCCGTTATCAGAAATTTGGTGAAAACATTGACCAGATGCGCTCTGAGCTGGAAGCCCTTCAGCAGCTGCAGCCTGCTGAAGCAGACACTGCGCCGTTGCTGCCGGATGGATGGACGGAGCGGGACTGGGAAGACTTTGTTGCTGACTCTCCGGTAGAAGCTGAACTGCTGCAGGCCCAGAACCAGAAACTGGCCACCTTGCAGCAGCGGCTGGACGAGAGTCAGCGGGAACAGTCACAGCGGGAACTGCTGCAGCAGTTCCGTGCCACTGTTCTGCGGGCGCATCCGGACTATGAAAGCCTGATGCAGGGCGAGGGTGAACAGGTCAGGGCATTCATTGCCGGCCAGGAGAATTCCCTGGTGAAAAGTGCTTATGAGCGGGTTTACCAGCAGGGTACTGCCGACGAGGTGGTTGAGCTGGTGAATCAGTACAAGTTATCCCGTGGATCCCTGCATCAACAGCAACAGCAGCGGATCAATGCCTCGCTGGCAGTGCCCGGACGTGCTCCGGTGCCTGATGCTCATAGTCATGGTGGGTTGCCGCCAGAGGACGATGAGGACGCAGCGTGGGACTATTTTTCCGATGAGAGCATTTGAGGTGATGGGTCCACAAGACTGGAAGTGACATCATGGCCAGTAACATCACCACCTATGGCGACATCAGCCCAAGAACGGCGCAGTATGCCGCCAAACGATTGCTGAAGCGGGCAATCCCTTACCTGGTTCTGGAAAAGTTTGGCCAGAGCCGTCCGATCCCGAGGAAGCATTCTGATACCGTGAAATTCCGGCGGTATGAGCGGTTTCCCATTACCCCGACGCCGCTGACAGAGGGCGTGACACCGTCAGCTCGCAAGCTGACCACCACAGACATTCCGGCCCAGCTGCATCAGTACGGTGACCGTATTGAAATCACTGATGTCATCCTCGATACCCATGAGGATCCGGTGATGCAGGAGGGTATGGACATTTTGGGTGAACAGGCTGCGCAGATGCTGGAAGTGGTTCGTTTCTATGCCATCCGTGGCGGCACCAATGTCTATTATGGCGGTGGTGCTGCTAACCGCGGTTCGGTGGCGGCAAAGATTGACCTGCCGTTCCAGAGAAACATCACACGGCAGATGAAGCGGCAGGATGCCAGGGCAATTACCCGGGTTATCCGTTCTACTCCGAACTACGGAACCCAGAACGTGGCACCGGCCTTTATTGGTATGTGTCATCCGGATCTTGAGAACGACCTGCGGGATATGCCCGGCTGGACCAGCCCTGAGAACTACGGCACGTTGTCGCCCTATGAGAACGAGATTGGCAAGTGTGAAGGTATCCGTTACCTGACCTCGACCATTTTCGAGCCCTGGGAAGACGCTGGCGGTGCGCCCGGCAGTACCCTGCTGAGCACCGGCGGTTCCAAGGTGGATGTCTACCCTATCCTGTACGTGGCAAGCGATTCCTATGGAATTGTGCCATTGAAGGGCAAGGGGGCGGTTATCCCGATGGTGGTGAATCCCAAGCCATCCGATTCCGACCCTCTGGCCCAGCGTGGACATATCGGCTGGAAATCCTGGCAGACCGCGGTGATCCTGAACGACGCGTGGATGATCCGTGGCGAGGTAGCGGTCACTAAATAGTTCTTTCCTCTGGACTCACCGGTGCTGATGCACCGGTTTTTTTTTGCCGGAATGATCATGCAGTTAGTTATCCAGAAAACCGAAAAGCTTGTGGAAATGGCGCGGGAGCTCGGGATTGATACCCGTGATCTTGACCGTCAGCAACTGATCGAGGAAATCCAGAAACATGAGAGCAGTAAAGTACCTGAAGCGGATGCGTCGGCGGCTGGAACAGTCGCAGCATCACCATTACAAGATCCAGCAGAAGCGGGGACTGAGGCTGAAGGATCATCCGGACTATCACGCCCCTCAGCAGTAAGTAACCAGCTGTCATCAACGACAGAGCGTTGCTGGTTCCGTGTGGCGGCGGGGCAGCGGGCCGATGAGAAAGGTCCGGTGTTTGCTGCAATCAATGGTGAGAGCATCCTGATCCACCGCAACAGCTGGGTGCAGTTACCGGTGAAGTTCCTGCCGGTGTTCCGGGATGCGTTAACGTCTGAGGTGGTGATACTGGAAGGCGGCAAGAGCATGGTCAGGGATATGCCCAGGTTCAACTATGAAGTGCGCTCGCTCAGTGAGGGCAAGCCCCGTGAGCAGAAACTGCCGGCAGGGTTCTGATGGTCATTTCCGATATTTTTGCGTTGATGAGCATCCCGCTGAATGACGCGGACATGGTGACTTATCCTGCGGACCAGCGTATGGACAGCCTGAATGCCGGTCTGCGGTCGCTGGTGACGGTGCGCCCTGATGCCTGTTCGGGCTTTTCCGATGTCCCCCTGGTGGCTGGCAAGTGCCGCCAGTATTTCCCCGATTACTGTGAGCAGTTCCTGGATGTCTGTTACCGGGTGGTTGATGGCAGTGATGAGGAGCAGTCGGTGATGCTGGTCAACCGCCAGGACTGGGACAGGAATGATCCGCTGTGGATGTCGGAGACTGGTCTGGTAGAAGAGGTGGCTATTGATGACCGTCTGCCTGAATGCTTCTGGGTCTGGCCGGTGCCGGCGGATGACCGTCAGAAGCTGGTCATGGCCATGGCCAGGCCTGCACCGGTGTTCATGGTGCCTACCGGGTTATGGACCCTGAAACAGAAATTCATCCAGCCGGTGATTGAATACGCGCTCTACTGGCTGTTTTCCCGTGATTCCACGGTGGTCGCGAATGCCCAGCGGGCATCGCAGCATCTGAACAGTTTCTCTTCGCTGCTGGGACTGGATACCCAGACCATGGCGGCGTTGTCACCGGTGAACCCGGATTACAAACAGGCCTGATTCATGGCTGAACTCAAAGATCTATACCCTGACATCCGCATCGAACTGGAAGGCTGCCCTGCGTCCGTGATTGACCGGGCCATTGTCATGACGCTGCGGGATTTCTGCCGGGATACCTGGTACTGGCTGCACTCCATCGATCCGCTGACACTGCTGCCGTTCATGGAATCGGCACCGGGTACTTACCTGTACGCCCTGGATATTCCTGATGAAGCGCAGGTGCTGGCGGTGGATACGCTGCTGATGGACAACCTGCCGCTGTCGATGAAGACGCCTGGCTGGCTGGATGAGCATATGCCCGGCTGGCGGGGATCGTCCGGTCAGCCCCAGTACTACCTGATGATGACCGAGCAGGTGGTGCGGTTTGTGCCGGCGGCCAATGTGGTGATGCCGAACGCGGTCACCGGCCAGATTGCCCTGATACCGTCCCCGAAGGCGAAAACCTTTGGTGATGTGCTGATGGACTATGACGCTTCGCTGGCCAGTGGTGCGTTGTCGCGGCTGCTGAACATGAACAGGCCGTGGGGCAATCCCCAGCGAGCCCAGAGTGCCCGTGCCTTTTACCTGGATGCGGTGAGTGATGCCAAGAGCAAGGTCATGCAGCGGTTTTCAAACGGCGTGGAAACTGTCAGCAAGAGGTCATTGTTTTGAGGAATCCCCCGTTCTTCCTTGGCATTTCTGAAGTGGATACCGGACGCGGGGTATTCATCAATATCGATGCCATCCGCTGTATCCGTGAGTGCAAAAACGGCAACACCCTGATCTGCCTGACCAATCAGGAAATGATTGAAACCGGTAAACAGTTTGATCATGTGATTGCTGATATCTGGCAGGCCATTGAGAACCAGTCATGACGAATGCTATTCAACTGCAACCCTTTTACCGTGGCGATGACTTTGCTCTGGAAGTTCAGTTACGTCATAAAGGCAGCCAGACCCCGATGGACATTACCGGCTGGGTATTAACGTCCACGATGAAGCTGTCCAGCGAAATGCCGGATTACCCGCAGCTGGATGACGATGGCCATCGACAGGTGTTGCAGGTCACCAAAACCGTTCCCGAGGGGGCGGATGCTACGGCAGGCCGTGCCAGTTTGCTGTTTCCCCATGAAGAAACCGAAGAGCTGATCCCCACCACGTACCAGATCGACATACAGGCCGAGGTGGGTGATGCCGTCACGACCCTGATGAAGGGAAAGATCCAGGTACTGGGTGATGTCACCCGTGACACCTTTGACGTAATTCCATCCTTTAAGGCAGTTCAGGCCGTGCAATGAACGCTTCAAACATCCAGTGCATTACCGTGGAAGTATCACCGAGCCAGGTGATCGAGGTGGACTGCGAGGTCCGTGCCATTCCTGCCGGGGATCTGGCGGCACTGGAAAACATACGGTTGTCGGCGCAGGCCTCGGCCAACCGGGCCCGCGGTCATGCCACCAGTGCCCAGCTCTACTCGATGGAATCCGGAGCTTCAGCCAGCAGTGCCCATGAAAGCCGGATGAAGGCCGATGCGTTCGCAGCACAGGCACTGGCCAGCAGCCTCGACTCGGGCGAAAACGCCGACCTTGCCACTGTTTCAGCGAAGCTGTCTGAAGCAATACTGGCTGAAGTCACCACCATGCACGGGGATGTGGAAGAGGCTTGGGGCAGTATTGACCATGCCACCCTGGTCAGCATCTCGGCGGACCTGGTACGTACCCAGGCAATGATAGTGAGTTTCCATGGTTTCAAGTAACGGCACCGCCGCACGCAGTACCACCGATCAGGCACTGAGAGAGCTCATTGCCGAGACGACCAACCTGACAAAGATTGTCACCAGTGGGACTGAAAAGCTGAACGACGCGGTGGCCCAGTCCCAGGACAACGTGGATGAAAGTTACCGGATCCAGCAGTCCATCAGGGGTGTTGCCGACAGTGTCCAGGCGCAGGTAGACATTGCTGCCGGCCATGCGCAGGCCGCAGAGAATTACGCTAATGATGCGCAGAACCGGGTAGATGATGCCCAGGGTTTTGTGGGTCAGTGCCAGTCCATCGCCCGGAAGCTTGAGAAGAAGATAACGGTTGCCACGGATCTGGTGAATGCCGCAGAGCTGCATGTACGTGCAGCACAGCAGTTTGCTGATGAGGCCAGGACTCAGGTAGTACTGGCAACAGCACAGGCTACAAAAGCCACTGATGAAGCCGACAGGGCCGCCGCTTCCGTGGATCTGTGCAAGGCAGAAATCACCAAGGGCGAGAACATCGTCGCCAGTGCTGATGCCATCAAAAACCAGACCCAGCAGATTCACGACAATACTGAAACACTGGCTAATGAAGCCCTGACCATACTGGATGAACAAACCCTGGCCATCCGCGATGAAATGATGGAACTGGCCATTAACATCAAAGCCGATCAGGATGAACTGGCCGCAAAGATCACCGCTGACCAGCAGCAGCTGGAAAGCACCATCACCGCTGAGCAGGCAGCACTTGCTGCTCAGATCCACGCCGACCAGGACCAGCTGGAACTGAATGTTGCCGCCCACGTCCTGCCGTTATCAGTCTCGCTGATCGAGACACAGACCCTGATAGCGAAGTATCACGCCTTCACCTGATACCCAAGGCCATCCCATGAAAACCCAGGCAACACTTGATGACTTAGTCGATCAGGTGGGCAACCTCACGTCTGCAACAACCGATCTTCTGAATGCCACGAACCTTGGCAAGGTCAATCTCGACTCGGCGGTAAGCGAGGCGCAGGGCCATGCCCAGAGTGCAGAGCTGGCCAGCACCAGTGCCGTTAATGCCAAAGAGGTCGCCATCAGCAAGGCCGCTGAGGCAAAGACCGCCGCGGATAATGCCACGGCCATCGTCCACAACGATGAGGGCAGTCTGACCAGCAAGCCGGGGGCGTACCCCGTCGCGGATTCAAAAGGTCATCTGGACATCAACTGGACGCCATTACTGGCGGCTATGTATCCGTATTCCGGGGTGATTGGGAGTGTTGATAAGCATAAGCTCGTTTCTTTTTATCCAAATACAAACAGCGATCAGGCTAATAAATTTTATTTTGATAAAAATAATCCAGCATTCAATATAAATGGGCGATTAGTCCAAATTGTTTATCCAACTACAGTAACTCTTCCCGAAGCCGAATCCACCGCCGCCAGAGCCATTGCCTTTGACGATATATTTCTGGACTGGAACGGCACCGTCACCACCTACCGCAGTATCACCCCACACCGAACCACTACCGGCTATGACCGTGATGCTATTGCTACCGAGCATGGTTATTCAAAAATCCAGAAGGGGCTTTATAAGACTGGTGATACCTATGCTCTGTTGCTGGGGCGTGTAACGAGAAGGAATAAGGGGGCTTATCATCCGGTGTTTAATACAGAAGGTGCTGCTTCTATGGCGCATTCAGAAAATCCGTCTTGGGAGTATCACTGGTATGCCAATATACCAAGACAACCCAAGAGCACTGAAGACTGCTTTACATACTATAAAGATGGAGGTTCAAGAACTGACTCTGATGTATCAGGTGCATTGAATCCGTATGTAGATAATAAGCCTCGCAATCCGGATAAAAAGTATAGTAACGCCATCTACGCCGACGACTTCACCCCGCTCTATTATTCAGCCAAGAACGTAGTTGACCGTCAGGCATTGCTGTTTGATTCATTTAATCGGGCTGTGGCTGGGGAGACGTTTAGTGGGGCGGAGGGGACAGCAAATACAATTATAAGTGAGGAACAAACTGCTATCGGTGGATTTCCTTCTCAGTACCTTTACCGAGTGGGGCCACAAATGGGGGACGGAACTTATCCTATAAAAGATTTAGGTTTGCCCGATAGGTTTTATATCCGTCGTAATGACACGGGGGAAGTTAAAGAGTTGGTTAATTTTACTCAATTCTCAGACCCGCGATACGTAGAAGGTGTACTTGGAGATGGTACAGATAAAAATTGGTTATACTTGGGTGGCGGTAACTCCACTCACCCATATACCTGTTATATGGTTTATGAGCAGCCCTCAGCCCGCCCCCAATTCCTGATGGTAGACATCATCGGCGCACCGGAAGCATGGCCGGAAGAATGGAAAACTCATGGCCTGCCTGGAAACTGGTTAGCAGTGGGCGAAGAAGGCGAGAGTCTGATACCGGATGGAACCAGTAAAAACTTTAAATTGAGTAGGAAGTGTTTGGAGTGTTATCAGATTCTAAAGACTGCCGACAATGGCACGACTTGGACTGACTGGACTGTATCAGGTAAGGAAAGTGCCGAGGGGGCAGGTAATACACTTGGTCAGCAGATGTTTGCTGCTAATGAAGTGTTTATGGTCTTCTACCGCACCAGTGCGAATCCTTTTGAGCTGGCGGATAACACAAGATTTATAGCAATTGGTGATGCTACGTTTACTTACTCTGCTTACTCTCATACAGGAGGAGCATTCGTAAGCAATACAATTAATAAAATTCCTGTTGAGACTGGTTGGCCGTATAGGGGGAGCTCACCAGTTAAATATCCCGAAGTAGAGCCAGCTAAATTTAATCCGCATTTCACTACATATCCTGAAAATCTACCATTTAATTTGCGTGGGTCTACACATACAGATTTGCCAGCTTGTAAAGTGTTGCCTCTTTTAACTAAAGATGGCTACCTGCAACTCATCTATAAGGAACTTAAACACACGCCTCCAACTGGATGGGGCGATGACAACAAGTTCAACATCGTAGACAAGCAATCCACCGTCACCGACCTCAATGGTGAAACGGTTATTGTTGGCCAGAAACGGGTCGAGCTTCCCTATCAATTCGACGGAGTGACTTACTAATGGCTATTGATCTGTCCATGTTTCATTCCGTTGATGAGAATGGAAACGATATTGAACTACCAAGGCCAGAAACCAAAAGCTGGTCCGACGTCATCCAGTGCATGAACCACTGGCAAGGCAAAGGCGACAATGTGGTCAACCGCTTTATTGAGCTGTATCTGCTGGGCATTCAATGGGACTGGTACGCAGACTACAAACAATGGGAACAGACCGTACTGGCCATTCAGGAACAGAACGCTAATCGCAAGCCGGACGAGGAAGGCAACCTGCCGGAACCGTTGCCTTTGCCAGAATCACCACCGCAGCCAGTACCCGAAGCACCCCATGCGTTGTACCGAAAAGCACTGGATGACATTAACGCCGGTTTTGAAGCGATGATTAACTGGCAGAAAAACATTGCCGCGTATTGTCAGGCAGCGGTAATGCCGGTGTGACTGACAATCACTTGCCACTACCCCCAACGAATCAGGGAAATATCGCTTCATCGCAGTGTACGCGAGTTGCTGTCAATAACCCCCGCGTGAGCAGGGAACTCGAACGAGACTGTCCGGCATGCCAATCAGGAATCCGCTAACCCCCAACGAATCAGGGAATCCTGAAAGATAGATCAGATCCTGAATGAAAATTGATTTCGCGCCCTTCCTTGGCGAGTTACCCCAGTTTGATCCCGCAACGCTTCCCAACACCAACGCTGTCCGTGCCTTTAATGTCCGCTTTGACCGCAATGTACTGGAACCGGTAGGCGCACCGCTGGATTATCGCCCGTCATCAAAACCGAAAACCCAGAACACCGTTTACCGGTTTGCACCGGTGGTCAACGATCCAATGTCAGGATGGATGTTCAGCTGGGAAGAAGTGGTGCATGTGGTGCCGGGTCCGGTCAGTGGCAATGACCAGCACCTGACCTATTTTACCGGTCTGGACGTACCCAGATTTACCGATAATTCGGTAGCGACCGGGCAGGACGTGCCATTGCCCGCCCTGAGCTATCAGCTGGGTGTGCCTGCGCCTGAGTTCGGGCCCTATGTTGAACTGGTAGCGAGACCGCCTGACGCCGACAAGCGGGAATGGAATCCAGAGGTCTGGTACGGGGTGCCGCCGGTATGGTGGCCAAAACTGGAACCGGTATTCTGGCCGAACGAAGGTGACGCCGGTTACATGGCCTTTATCAATGCCGGTAACTGGCCGGAAAAGCGTCCTGCTGACATGCCGACTGAGGAACCCGCCTGGTGGCCGGAAATATGGCCGCCGATAGAGCCTGACTGGTTTCCAAAGCCAAACGCTGACTATCCGGCTGAAGCACCGGACGACTGGCCTGATGACAGTACCCCGCCGTACTGGTGGCCGAAAAAGGACAATTGGCAGTGGAAAAGCAGCTGGCCGAAGGCTGAACCCGAGTGGTGGCCTCCCGTGTGGGATCTTCTCTATGCCGTGGGTGGCAGTGATGCCCGTGACGAGGTAGACCGGGACTACGTACTGACCTTTACCGCCCAGCTTGGATCACTGGTGATGGAAGGCCCGCCATCCGATCCGTCGAAGATGATCACGGTGACGCCCACGGTTGCCGTGCAGGTTTCCAACCTGGCGAAAGTGCCCAGCGGCAATTATCCCTGGCATGGCAGACGGCTTTACCGGCGTATCTACAGTGCTGGCGTTACTAAGTACGTTCTGGTTGCGGAGCTGGGTCTGGATGAATCCACTTACATCGACAGCATTGACGATGCCGAACTGCCGGGCGATGACCTGGTCAGCACGTATTACGACCCGCCACCGGACGACCTGCATTCCCTGAACGTGCTCTCCAATGGCCTGATGTTTGGTGCCAGCCAGAACGATGTCTGCATTTCAGAACCCTACCTGCCCCATGCCTGGAACCCTTTTGCCAAGTATCCGTTTCCACATCCCATAGAGGGCGTGGGTATTTCGGATAACAACATTGTGGTGGTGACGCAGAAGAACCCTTACTTACTCACGGGCACCATGCCCACGGCCATGAGCTCCATCGAACTGCATCTGGAACAGGGCTGCATCGCCAGGCGATCCATTGCTTCCGGTAATTTTGGCTGCTGCTATGCCAGCCCTGACGGACTGGTGGTGATTTCCGGCGGTGGCAGTGGCGTGGTAACGGAAGGAATGATCACGCCGGAGCAGTGGCAGGCACTGAACCCGCCCAGCATGATTACGGTGGTGCATGAGAACCACGTCATCATCACTTACACGAAAGCCGATGGCAGCAAAGGAACGCTGATTTTCAATCCCCGGCTGAAGGACGCCGGTCTGCGGTTTGTCAGTCAGACATTTACCGCGGCTTACCGTGATCCTTTGCTGGACAGTGTCATCATTTATGACCCTGAAACAGAAGGGCGGTTCCAGTTGTGGGACAGGGGGCAGGCTGTTCCCTATATCTGGCGCTCACGGTTGACGATCCTGCCGAAACCCCTGAATTTCACAGCCTTTCGGGTTGAGGCTGACAGTTATGAAAACCTCGTTCTGCGTGTGGTGGTCGCTGGCAACATTAAGGCAGAAGTCCGGGTCACGGGTGATCATGAGCATCGGCTGCCAGCGGGTTACACTGACCGTCATATTCAGGTGGAAGTCGAGGGCACCGACACGGTCCGCAGCATTTCGATAGCGGAGGCACCGCATGAGCTCAGCTAGAGCAGCTTCTGTACGGTATCACAGGCATCAATGTCAAGATTGTTCATGGCACGGGTGGCAGCAACGTACAGCAGGTTGGAATCTTCTTCGGTATAGCCATCCTTGTCCGGATCCCGGAAGTCATTTTCCAGACGAACACGGGTCCATTCCCGGCCCTTTGATTTGTGGGCAGTGGACAGAATCAGGTCAGCATCCTTTTCTTTGACCTGATGCGTTTTCTCAAGGATTTTCAGTAATTTTGCAGGGCTGTACTTGTTGATCATCTTGACCACGGGTGCCAGATCAGAACCGGATTCGGATTCGGAAAAGTACACCACTTCATCCCATGATTTGAACAGCATCAGCTCACGGTAATTGGTTGTTCCTTTCTCAATAAGTTCTTCAGCGCCCCGGATCAGACTGATCAGCTGCAGACAGCCGCCAGCTATGGCGACCCTGTCACCGGCTCCCAGTCGTTCAATCAGTGTATTTATCAGCCGGGCATTGGTTCTGCACAAAATGGCCACCGGAGCCGGATCAGAACCAATTCTGCTGGAAATGTCATCAAAACCGCGGATAGCGACGCCGGCTTTCAGGTGTGAATTGAGTATCTGGTTGGCAATGTCAGCAATGGGCTGGCCAAACCGGAATGACTGGCTGATCTGGCAGGTATGTGCTGTCTCGATGGTCTGCATGGCATTGATGGCACCGCGGAAACTGTAAATCTGCTGATGACGGTCACCGACAAAGATTTTTTGGGCATCCTGATGGCAGACCAGACCAAGCATCGACGGGCTGGCGTCCTGGGCTTCATCAAACAGGATAAAGTCCTTGTTGATGGTTGGTCTGGCCATTGCCCAGAGCTTGAGATAAACGTCATGCGTCACCGGTATGGCCGAGTTTATGTCACGCATTTTTTCCCAGATGTCACGGGCATAAATCAGGGTTTGGTCGGCAATGTTATTTCTGACTGGTTCCGCCTCAATGGCCTTCAGTACTCCCCGTGGCACATGGGAAAGATCAATTTCAAGGGCACTGGAAAGGGTAAAGTGGTTGATGGTATCCATCACCAGATTGCCCATTGCTGCCGGTGAAATGTTGAACACTGGCGTGAACAGTTTCAGGTACTGGCTGGCCATAACACTGCCGGGTATACGGCTGCCAATACGGTCCTTGTATTTATACCCTACAGCTCCAAAAGCCAGGGAATGAGCGGTCCTGCAGGTGACGTTATCCGGGAATTTCTCCGCCGCTTCATCAGCAATGGCTTTGTTAAAGGCGATGTAGATGCCTTTCTTTGAGGACAGTTCCGAGCTGATGGCTGACAGGGTGGATGTCTTGCCTGCGCCTGCATAGGCCTCGATCTTGAGATCCTGGCCGGTTGCCGCCAGGTCTGTTGCATGATTCTGTTCGTCCGTCAGTGGGTAACCGTTGTGGGTTCGGGTGGTTAATGGAACGGGTTGAGATGAAATCATAATGATTAATTTTTCTGGGAATATTTTCAGTACCCATTATTGCAACAAAATCATTCATGAGTAAAAAACCCCGCCACACCCAGCCAGGCCTGATGGATCCACCCACCACGGCCACGGGGGACCGTGCCCAGCAGCAATGGCAGAGCCAGCTGACCCAGGTACTGAGGACAGGCCTTGGCCAGTCGAAGGACACCAGTGGCAAGTTCCTGACCTGGAGCGATCTGGAAAGCGAGGGCATTGTCACCACGGTGCCTGGCGGCAGCAGTGGCGGTGGTAACCATGTGATAAACCCCGGCACCGGTGGCGGTGGTACAGCACCGGAAGAGGACCGCACACCACCGCCCAGGCCAAAGAACTTTGCCGCCAGTGGTGCCATGACGGCGATCTATCTCACCTGGGACGAGCCGAAGCTGGATTACAACTACCGCATCGAGATCCACCGATCAGTCATTGATGACCTGGGTACGGCGGTTTTGCACGGTTCCGGCATTGGCAATATCTACCAGGACGTGGTCGGATCGGACAAGACAAAGTATTTCTACTGGGGACGGTTTGTTAAGCAGCTGACCAATGAGGTCATCATCGGACCCTGGCACGACACTAAAGGTGCAGCCGGTCAGGCCGCTGAAGATCCCGGCTGGATACTGGATCAGGTGGAAGGCCAGATCGACGATACCCACCTGAACGATAGGTTGAGCGGTGAAATCGGCAAGATCCCCGTTATTGAAACCGGCGTGGAAGAGAACCGCACCCAGATCGGCAACAACAGGGACAACCTGACCCAGTTCGAGCAGGAAACCGCAGGGCATCTGGCAGACGTTCGTGAAGGCCTGACCGGCCTTGGCAACCGGATCACCACGGAAACCACCCAGCGAGAGACAGCCGATGAGGCATTAAGCCAGACCATCAGCACGGTCAGTGCCGACCTTTCTACCGAGACCCACAACCGGGTAGCGGCCATTCAGGCAGAAGAAACCGCAAGGGTTACGCAGGACGAAGCACTGGCGAAGAACATCCAGCAGGTAGCGGCTGACTTTTCCAGTGAAACCGCCGACATTACCGCAGCCCTGAAAACCGAAGAAACAGCCCGTGTCAATGCCGATGAAGCCCTTGGCCAGCGTATCACCACGGTATCGGCAGAGCTGTCCGACGAAACCGCCGACCGGATCGCCGGGATCAGGGCCGAAGAGACAGCCCGTGTCACGCAGGATGAAGTACTGGCCAAGCGGATCAGTACGGTGCAGTCTGGCTATGAAAGTGCCGATGCGGACATCAATGCCTCGATACAGACCGAGATCACGGCAAGGACCAGCGCCGACGAAGCCCTTGGACAACGCATTGACCGCACCATTGCCGATTACCAGTCAGAAGACGGCAAGCTGCAGGGGGCTATTACCAGCGAGCAAACCGCCAGAGCCAATGCCGATGAGGCGATAGGCCAGAGGATTGATGCCGTCATTGCTGACTACCAGGGCGAGGACAACAACCTGCAGGCAGCGATCACCAGTGAGCAGACCGCGAGGGTCTCCGCTGACGAGGCACTGGGCAAACGGGTGGATAAGGTCGTTGCCGACTTTGAAAGTGGCGACACGGCCAACTCTGCCGCCATTCAGGCAGAATCAGAAGCCAGAGCCAGCGCCGATGAAGTCCTGGCTAACCAGATCACTACCGTAAGGGCCGATTTCACCGCGGCGGATTTAACCAATTCTGCCGCGATCCAGTCCGAAGCCAAAGCACGGGCCGATGCTGACAGTGCCATGGCCAGCCAGATCGACACGGTGGAAGCCGACATAAATGGCGTTAAAGGTGCTGTTCAGGTCAACAGTTCCGCCATTGGCACCATTGAGGACGATATTGTCCAGATGCGCACCGAGTACACGGTGAAGCTGGACGTGGATGGTTATGTCGGTGGTTTCGGGCTGGTCAACGATGGCACGGTCATCACGGCCTTATGGCGAGTGGACGTATTTGGCATCGGTGCCCCTGGAAAGAAAGACCTGACCTTTGCCGTGGATGGCGACAAGGTGGTGATGGACGGTGCTTTTATCAAGAATGCCAGCATCAACGATGCCCAGATCGGCAACCTGAACGTCGATAAGCTGATCGGTGGTACCGCGGATTTTGTCGAAGCCAATATCAGGGATGGCTCGATTACCAATGCCAAGATCGGGAATTATATTCAGTCCGGTAATTTTCAGACGGGCGTTGCTGGCTGGCAGATTAACAAGGATGGTCAGGCCGAATTTATGGATCTCTATGCCCGTGGCCTGATAGAAGGTTCTATTATCCGTGGTTCTATCATTGAGGGTGGTCTGTTAATTGATAGCGGTGTCACCATGACAGTGCCGACTGAAGCGGATTCTGGGCCGGGTACGCGTCGGTTCCTGTGTCTGGCGGGACACGTTGCCAGTGCTGCCACACCGACATTTTCTACGGAACGGGAAATAGATTTGGAAATGGCCTCGGCGGATTACGTCGATGAGGGATGGGACTTATGGGGGGACGGTGAAGCCAAGGAAGAAGTCTGGAATAATTTTATCCGGTATAAACTTTTTTTGGTTACTCAAAATATTGTAATAACCGGGGCAACAGATTCCTGGTTAAGATGTAATTGGCAAAGCACCACTGCAAAATGGGATGAACCAGATTTTCATTTTTCGCTATCCGTTTACAGCGTAAAACTGGATGGCACCGAAAAGCTAATAGCAACATTTTCAAAAACATTAGGTCCTCGATTTGGTAACTTCGTTTTTCCAGAAGGAAATTGTAGTTTTATTAAGAGGAATGTTTCTGTTCGTTGTTGTTCTTCTGGTGACGGAAGTCATTGCAGCACAACTACAAGAAATTTAGCTATGGATTTCAAGTTAATTCTGAACGCCTGGCATTTTAATTACAGCGATAGCCAGAAAAAACTCAGATTCAAATGCAATCGTGACGTTATATTTGATATTACGGACACTTCAATATGAATTTTTCGGAAATACGCCCCATAGCAACGGACGAATACAGGGGAACCAGTCTTTTTGTCCTTGGGGCCGATATTCCTGCCCGTATCCTGATTAAGCGAATCTGGGATGGAATAGAAAATGATCCGGATGAAAACTTGCAAAATTACCGGATATACAGTGGTCATATTCCTCCTGTTACGCCGGTAGATACCCTATTTGTCATTAATAATGAACTGACAGAATTTGAAGTCAGGCAACGTTATCCGAATATTCATATCGTCCATCTGACCACATACGATGCAACCCAGGGATATGGTTATCCTGAATTGGACAACCCTTCAAAGATACAACTCAACGAATCCGACTGGCAGGCACTGCGCAATGTTGAACGCCAGTTGCTGGCCATGCACGATGCCGGTGTCTGGATTTTGCCCGATGAGGTCAGGTTGGCCATGATTAAGCGCGAGGCATTACGTGCTGATCTTTGATGACCAGTTGTTCGGTGAATATGCCGAACTGTTTCTGGAACCGGTCTGCTTTGATCGTACTGGCCAGTTTGGCCACGCTGATCAGATCAAATTTCTGCAGCCCATCCCGAAAGGTCGTGATCTGGATTTTGAAATGCTGTGTCGGCAAAGAGCCCGTGAACTGATAGAGCGGAACCAGACCATAGAACTCCTGTGGTCAGGTGGCGCTGACAGTTCACTGGTTCTGGCACTTCTGGAAGCTGAAAATATACCGGCGGATCAGTTGGTACTGCTGATTTCCAGTGATACTTTCCGGGTAAACCCGGCAGGTGTTAGAAAGGCTCTGAAAAAGTACCAGTATGTCTTGCCTTCCACACTGGACAATCATATCCGGCATCAGTCATTGCTGTTGTCTGGTATTGGTATGGATATGCTGATTCACGATTATGAGATCCGGCGTTTCAGGCCGACCAGCCTGGATGATCTGCTGAATAAAATGAGTGATGAATCCAGCAGGCCGCGTAGCCAGTACGATGATTTAGCTATAGCAATGGCGGAGACTGCAGGTATTGAATGTGTCACTGCAGAAGATTTCAGCCGGTTGAAGTGTCTTGTATTTTTCTGGCAACAGGAAATGCTGATGTTGGGCAGGCTTGCGGGGTCTGGTGTTTATGGCAGGGACTTTGAGAACTTTTTTACGACGGATGATTTTCAATCATGGTCGCTGTTTCATTCAGCCAGGTCCATCGGTGGTTTTGATGAATATGGTAATAAACGGATACCCTCTGAACTGGTTAATAAATTGAATCCCGGATACCTGACAACCAGACCTCTTGATCAGCAGCTGGGCCTGCAAACTCTGGTGGAATGGAAGCCAGTCACCCGCATCACCGATGACTGGCAATACACTTATGCCCCCCGACCTTGAAAAACAACTGGTGACCAGCTGGCTGTGCAACAACGAAGCCGCCATTGAACTGATCCGGATGTGGTTTGAAGTGAGCCAGACCTGGGATGACCTGATCGACCATGATCATGGCAATGTTCCCGATTACAGCATCAACCGCATGATGCGCCTGGCACTGGTGGAAATACCCAAAAACCGGTTCTTTCAGTACCACTGCAACGAACTGCTGCCGATGGTCGAACACTGCGTCCTGACCTGGATGGAGGCTACAGCCCTCGAAAAAAGCCCTCACAGCAACGAACGCGATTATGCAGTGTCTTACATCATCCGCAGTGTAACGACCGAGCTACTGGTGTTTATGGCCGGTCTGACAGGGGGACATGCGCATCGCCACCAGGTCGCCATGGAGATCCGCCGGGCGATTTACCGTGACAATGAGAGTTTTGAAGATTACTGCAGAGAGATCCGTGAGCAGCATCACCATGATACGCCGGAGGACTGATCAGGACACTTGCCAAGTTCTTCGCAGTCAGCAAGATACCCGTCAATGGAAAGCTCAAATTCAGTGATCAGTTCATCCAGGGTATTGGCTTCATAGGTGATCAGGTCGCGGACATGGATCACCTTACCATAAAACGTTCCATCCTCCTGTGGCTCAACGGTTCCCAAAAAGCCCTTGTAATGCAACTGGTCGATCATGATCTGTTCTGCCGACGTTCACGGATCATCCGGGAAAGATTTTTCTCGCCGATCACGCTTACTATCGCCTCATAGTGTTCAGCGGAAACCAGATAGAATACTGGTCTGTTTCGGTTGAGGATTGCCACCGGCTCACCACATGAGGCTTCCATGATTGCCGTGGGGTTTTTTTTGAGTTCTGAAATGCTGGCACAGTTATCAGCCAGTACCGGGTAGGTGGTAGCCAATGAAAACTCACTCAAGTACTTTTACAAGTCCTCAGAATAGGGCTGTTAATGCTGTTATTCAACAACCTTGTATTCCGGAAATCTGATTATGTGTGGCAGTGCTGATTACGTAGAGGAAAGCGTCTACGAGAAGCAGCTGGTAGAAATGGCTGACCGTCAGCTGGCGCATTACAACAAGCTGTATGTGCCGCTGGAATACCAGCAGATGGCGGATGTTAACCGTTACCGCTCGATGTTTTCAAGCAGGGTAGCAAGGACAAGAGCGTGAATGCGGCAAGGATGGCTTCACCGGCCAGTGCGCCGGCAGCACCCGGCATGGATCCCGGCACCGGTAACCTGATGATGCAGTCGATGGCCAGGGAACAGCAGGCTGGTACATCCGGTGCCATGGGTGCCATGGCCGGCCTGCAGACTGCTGAAGATCTGTACGCCCAGGGTACATCGAATCTGGCGGCCTCTGGAAGGCAGCAGCAGGGCATTCAGATGAACATGGCCTCAACCATGGCCCAACAGCAAGCGGGCGTCCTGGCGGCCCAGAAGGCCGCTCAGCAGACGGTTAAGGATGCCCGGTGGGGATTAGCAGGAACGGTGGCAGGGTTGGGTATTGGTTACTACGGTGATAAAAAAGGCTGGTTTAAACCACCTGCTGAATCAGGGATGCTAGATCCGAAGGTGGGTAATTACGATCTTGGGGTTTTTCAAGATACCAAGTTTTAATATGAACAGTCAGGTTTAGCGTCTAATTTTCGGGTTAGACTTTTCATCAAAATCTTTGCATCAAATGTCCCTTGCTTAGGCTGTAGCCGAACAGTTAGGAATTTATAAGTCAATTGCCCATCAAGTCTTGTGTCGTCCCTCAGTACATCGAAGTACTGAACCTTGTGTAAACAGGCCAGTTCTGCAGCACGAAGCAATGCTATATCGCCTGCTCTGCTTCTTGGAGAGAAGCCATCGACACGGGATGTTATCTGGAAAACGCCTTTATTGAGTTGGGTTTCACTGAAGCCAGATTTATATGGAGTTGCACCACACCCACCCAGCAGCACAGCCAGGGATCCAATAGCAATCAACTTCTTCATGATCAGTTACCGGTAAGATTCATCTGATGTTGAACAGCCTGCACAACATAACTCCAGCAGTCAGGCACACTGTCGGAATCGGGATAGCGTTCCTGGTATTCCCGGATCTTCATTGAGGCGTATCTGAGTTTTCGTTCAGGAAGGTTGTCGGCCTGAAGTTCAGTCATGACCCGATCAAAAAATGGCTCGCGCGTTGTTGACTGACTTACTTGTTTTATTTGTTTATCTATATCTTTTGTATTGTCGGACGTGTTTACCGGCGGTCTGGTTTGCCGACCGACGGCAAATCCGTCCGACGGTGAATCCACACTTTTCTGGTTGTCGTTTGCGGAAGGACGGATTTGCCGTCCTTCCGTGCTAAGTACTGATTCTGAAAGGACTTCCCAGTCCCATCCATCGAATTTTCCACCAGTTTCTGTTTTTTTTGCAGTGCGGCAAAGATACCCTTTTTCGGTAAGTTCGCTTAAAACCTTTTTAACTTTGTCACGTCCCCATCGGGACACTGGTCAATTAACCATGCACGGTGGTATTCCCAGTTTTCTGGAAGAGACAACATGAACAGAAGTAGTCCCCGTGCTTCCATGGACATGGACTCGTGCTGTGCGACTTCCTGATAAATAACAGTGAAATTCTGGTTACGTGACGACTTGCGATAAGCCATTAGCTACCCCTCGTTCCTGAAGTAACGTTCTTGTGGTGATGTGGCAGGCGGTGAACGTTTCCGCCTTTTCGGGAGCTACCCTAGCCACATCTGCCAGCGTGAACTGGCGTCTACAGATCCTATCATGGAGTCTCAGGTCTGGCGACAATCAACTTCTTCATGATCAGTTACCAGTGTTTTCGGTGGGGCGGATCATAAATCAGATTGAAATTCAGGACACCAGAAACCAACTGACTAACCAGCAAGCGTTTACGCGCGCGTGTCTGTTAGTCTTGTTTTTCTTGTTTTTACTTGTTTTTCTTGTTTTACCCTCCTCTACAGACCAGTAGATTCGGGGTGTGTAGCGATCCAATGCGGAGCTTTTAACACCTTAATACGGAGCTTTTAACACCTTAATACGGAGCTTTTAACACCTTAATACGGAGCTTTTAACACCTTAATGCGGAATTCGATTTAAAAATTCCGTATTAAAAGTTAGTATCTAATGGACTCTCAGATACTGGATTCGTTTTACATGCCAGAGATTACGACCGATATTAATAAGCTAAAGGTCACCAAGGCTCATAAGTTGACTGAAGTGCGGCTACTGGAAGTCGGTAACCGGCTGAAACTGAGGGATCAGAAAGTGATATTGGCTGTACTGGGGCAGCTGTCACCGGACGATGAAGATTTCAAGCACTACCGGATTACCATTAATGAACTGGTTTCCATTACAGGGATATCCAAGGAAAACCTGTATCGGGACATTGATAAGATATGTCTTCGATTAATGACCAGTGCTATTACCATTAAGGAACCGGACAATCCGAAAGGATTTTTGATAGTAACGTGGTTTTCCCATTCCCGTTTTAACCCGGATCTTGGTCATGTAGAGTTTTCTATTTCACCGGAACTGAAACCTTATCTGCTTCAGGTAAAAAGCCACTTTACTACTTACAACCTTGGTCAGGTGGTTCATCTGAAATCCACTTATTCGATTAGGTTTTATGAATTGTTGCGGCAATTTCTACCTGAAAATGGCGTTAATAAAGGCAGGACAGCCGCCTTTCGTGAGATAAATCTGACCAACCTTCGTGAATATCTTGGAGTTGAAAAAGGTCGTTATGAGAAATTCTATGATTTTAAGCGATATGTGATTGACCGCTGCCAGCTGGAACTGGCCGAAATTACCGACCTTAAGTTCGAATACAAAGCCATCCGATCTGGCCGAAGATCGGTTCTATCAAGTTCAGGATCACCCATAACGCTCAGTTTGAAACGGTGGAAAATGAACAGGCCGATGAATTAGCGGTTCCGGCATCGGATTACATTGCCGATCCTGCCTTTGCCAAGAACATACGTGGCTTGATACCTGAAATAAGTGACTTTGAGATCCAGATGCTGACCGGTGCCTATAACATCACCATGCTGTTGGAGGCGATGTACGTCATGTACCGGGCACTGGTGGAAGACCGTATCGACAGTGATCCGCTGAACTACTTCCGCGGTATTCTCAAAAATATGCGCCGTGATGATCAGGCCAGCAAACTATCGCCAGCGAAAACCAGTGACGAAAAACTGTATGACCGTAGCTGGGATGATGACCGTCTTGAACTGGATGTCTGAAAAGTGGAGAGATTCCGGTATGTCTCTTCAAGTCTGCTAAAAATGAATACAACAACCAGTTGTAAACAAAAAGTTTACAGGTGCATGGTGAATATCACACCAGACTTTTCCCACCTTTAAATCACAACCCCCGTTAAGCAGTCCATCCTGGCTGTCGGTGCTGACCTCTTACCGACATCGCCAGCGATGGACTGCGCCTGTTCAGGAACCATGTATACCCCCAAACATTTCCGCATTCAGGAACTGGTGCCGCAGTCCGTCTACGACGACCGTGGCGAGAAGGCCATCACCCTGATCGACGAGCGCCTGCTGCGCACACTGGACACCCTCAGGGAAGCCTTTGGGGTGTGCACCGTGAACAACTGGTACTGGGGCGGATCCCTGCAGGAACGCTGTTTCAGGACACCGGACTGCAAACACTACAGCCCTTATTCCCAGCATTCCTTTGGTCGTGCCTGTGACTGCACCTTCCGGGATTATGACGCCCAGACCGTCCGTGACAGTGTGATCAAATCCAGGGCCTGTTTCCCCTACATCAGCTTCATCGAGGATGCGGTGAGCTGGTTCCATTTTGATGTCAGAAACTGCAGGAGGATCCAGCTATGGAACCCCGATACAGATACGAGCTTATTTATGTGATCAAGCTGATTGGCGTGATTGGAATCCTGGCCGCCTTTTTTTTTCTTGGCTGGGTGCTCGCACTTTACGACCGGCATGAACAGCCAGACCATGCGAGCCGCTATCGAGAACTGTCAGAGCAACAGTCTGGATGTGATGGTGTACAAGCGTCCGGATGGCTCTGTGATCGCTATCCGCTGTATTCCCAAACCGGAGGACGTGACGAAAAGCGTGACCATACGCCCCCGTACCTCTATGCCCCTTATCCGCCTGTTCAGTGAAAACTTCGAAGAAGTCCTTAACCCATCCAAGGAGTGACAGCCATGTGTGGAGGCAGTGAACCGGCGCAGGACACCTATGTCCAGGAAAAACAGGCTGAGCTCATGCGCCAGCTGGAAGCCGACTGGGGATCCAGGTTCAAGCCTGTGGAAGAGGGCATCATCAACGAGCTCATGAACCGGGATTCGGTCATTAAACGCAACGTCTATGAGTCCGGAGAGGCGGCTGAGAAGTCCTACGAAGCCACAAAGGACATGGCAGAAAGGAATATGGCCAGTTATGGCACCCAGATGGATGCATCCCAGAAGGAAGCCATGGAGCGCAGTGACGCCATGGCTGCTCAGGGGGCCAAAATCGGTGCCAGGAACATGGCCAGGGACAGCAGCATCGGCAGGATCGAGCAGCAGCAGCAGGGCATGGTCAACCTTGGCCGTGGTGTGCAGCAGATGGGGATCAGTGGCCTTAACCAGGCCGCAGGGATGGAAGCCAGCCGCAACAAGCAGAACAGCCAGATCTATGCACAGAACCAGTCCAGCACCATGGGCACCATCGGGTCCATTGCCGGTATGGCTGCAATGATGATGATGTCGGACAAAAACACCAAGACCAACATCAAACCGGCCAGCACCGCCAGAGCCCTGAAAGACATTGAATCCATCGAGCTGAAACGCTGGGACTACAAGCCCGGCATGAGCGGTGGCCGTCCGGAAAAAGGCCATATCGGTGGTATGGCTCAGGATATGCCGGATTCCATGACCAGCAGTGACAAGCGGCAGGTTGATATCGGTGACTCCCTGATGACCGCAGTCGGTGCCATTCAGGCTCTCAGCAGCAAAGTAGACAGGCTTGAGAAGGAGAAACGTCATGGCCGCCGGTAATGCCTTTGTTAACGGGTTCATGGGTGGCATGGGTGCCATGAACCAGATGATTGACTCTAAAGCCCGCCGTGAGCACATGGCCTGGCAGAAAGAGCTGGTGATGGAGGACAGGGAAATCGCGGCGCAGGAGCGCCAGAGGCTTCAGGAAGAGAGGGATAAACTCAATCAGCTGAATGATACCCGTGCCTGGGCTTACCGCATTGGCCAGATGGATAAGAAAACACAGGACCAGTTCTACAACGTCGAGCTTCCGAAGATTATCAACGAACAGTTCGGATCGGTACTGGATAACAATAATCCGGATGAAACCGCGTCTTTCAGCCATTTCAACGTTAAAAACGGACAGATTATTCCCTTTCAGCAGGTCAGGGACAAGGCGGGCAATGTTCTGAGAACAGAGGCTTATTCCAATGCCGACGGTCAGCCCATGGGGATTGATATGGAGAACATGTTCGACATGATGTCGTCTAACCCCGCCTATCGAAACCTGAATGCCAGGATGCACGCCGAGGCTATTCGTCTTGGTGGCAAGGAACCTGAGACCAATGAAATCTGGGGTGATGAATACCTTTCCCATGGCAGGGTTCTGGCCAGAAGCAACAAAGGTGGTATTAAAAACCTTGGTGCAGCCGGCAAGAACGGGACTGGTAACAATGGCAATGGCGAATTTTCCGGAACCTATAAAAAAATCCACGGTGAGTGGCTTGGTGACCCTGATAGCCCAGAGGGTGAGCGATATATCGAAACCCGTCAGCTGGAAGATGGAAGGGTTTACGTTCATGAAATGAACAGGAATGGTGATACCTATCGCCAGTACTGGTCCAAGAATCTGGAAGAAAAACAACCCGCAGCAGGCTCAAAGATTGGTGATGTTACCAATGATAATTTAGGTTTCCTGTTTGGAAAAAAAACATCAGGTACTGCCCAGCCTGAACCCAAAAAAACGGACCCGAATTTCCGGTTTTATTCGCCGGACAAGCCTGCATCCAGTCAGCAACCTATCGCTGAACAAGTTGTACAGAAACCTGTTTCTTCACCAAAAGGCCACCTGTCGGGTTTTGCCAATTCAGTATCTGATCGCATGACACAGGAACAGATAAGCGCAGCTTATGCCAAATCAGCCCGAGAAGGTCTTGGCTGGGATAACACGGTCAATAGCATCAAGGCACTGGGTAACCAGATAAGGAACGGATTTCAGGATGACCTGAACCGGATGGGTAACAGTGGCGTGTATGCCGCCAGAAATCCGGGGCAGGTGATGGATGATAACGCTGTGCTGATGGCCATTTACCAGCAGTTTGTTGACCAGAACGATAGGGACCCCACTGGCGAAGAATTTAAAACCCTTCTGGAACAGCTGGCAGGAGGCAAGTAATGGCAAATCAGCAGACATCATCCACTCAGCCTCGGCAAACTGCCAAGCCACAGGAACCGGAATGGCGTATAGCCTGGGAGCAGACCCAAAAAAGCCCCGAGTACCAGAACGCCGACAACGACATGGAAAGGGAAGCCATGCGCATGGAAGTGTTCAGGGACTATGTGGCCCCCCATTTGCGATATAACCAGCTGGAAGAAGGCTTTCAGCTGTTTAATGAGCAAACCAGACCCAAAGGCGACCCTACCAGTGGCATCGCGGGCGATACGGCAGCCGCCGTTAAGTCGGGTTTATGGAGTGTCGGCGGTGATATCGCCAGTGCCTTTACCCTGGGCGATCCGAACGCCGTTTCACTGGGCATGAAAGCCCGTTCAGAAGAGGCCTGGGAACAGGCCAGTCCTTCTGCCATCGCTGAAGCTGCTGCCTTTGGGGTTGATTACAAGGAAGGTGAAGGGGTTGGAGGTTTCAGCTTCAAGCCCGGATCCACACTTTACGGCATGGGTATGAACGCCGTGAAAGGCGGTGTTTCCATGGCACCGATGTTTGTCGGTGGCGGTCTTTTCGGACTGGGTGCCAAAGGCATTGCCCGTGTCGCTGGCATTACCAAGAAAACCAAAGATGCCGTTGCTGCCGGTAACAAGGCAAAAGCCATGGCCGCCATGAAGCAGGCCGACAGCATCACCCGTGCAACCCAGTTCACCGGCCAGTCGGCCCTGATGGGCGGCATGATCGGCGGGGGTACGTCTAACCAGGCATTTGAAGAGGTCTACAACCAGCCGGAAGAGGTACTGAAACAGTCCGAAATTTACAACGGCTATCTGGATCAGGGCATGAGCCCGGCACAGGCACGGGATAAGCTCGCCCGTGATGCCGCCAAATCGGCCTTTAATGGCGGGTTTTTCCTGGGTGCTGCCAGCGGTGGTGTCTATGGCCGGTTCCTGGACAAGATGCTCAAAGGCGGCCTCGGCGCTACTACCCGGCTTGGAAACGCGGGTCGTGGTGCCCTTGGTGAAGGTCTGCAGGAAACCGTGGAAAGCGGTGGCCAGCAGTACCTCAGCAACGTTGCCCAGGGCGATGTCGGGCTGCCGGTTGATCCCATGAAGGATGTCTATGCCCAGGGTGCAACCGGTGCCGTACTGGGTGCTGCCATGGGTGGTCCCATGGGCGGATTCTCCAAAGGCCGGGAAGCGCCTGATCTGGACAACGTCACCCGTAACCTGGATGCAGCTGAGGCCAGTGCCAATACCCTTGAAACTGAGCTCTCCAATGAACTGGATCCAGAGACCCGTGTCCGGAAAGAAGCGGAGCTTGAGAAGACCTACCGGACGATCATGGATTATCGTGCCATTGCTAAAGACCTGAAAGAAAACCCGCCAAAACCACAGAAAGCTAAAAAAGAGAAACCCGCAGAACAGAAACCGGCGGCTGAGACTGCTGCCAGAGCCCGGACTGCCACACCGAAAGCGGCTGAACAGGATACCGAGCCACTGGAATCCGAAGCCAGCTGGGTGGATACCGATGTCGATCTCAAGATTGCCGAGCTATCCCGGGATGTCAGACAGGCCGAATCCAATATGCGCCGCTCTGACCAGAACGGTGCCGGCATTGATGACCACCGTCTTCTTGAGCGTGACCTTGGTCAGAAAAGGGCACTGCTGGAACGCCTGAAAGCACTCAGCTTCAACCGTGACAAGCAGCATTACTTTGAGAATCGTGAAGAGTTTTATGACTGGATAGACCGCTCCATCGGCACTGATCAGGAACAGGCTGCTGCCCGCAGGGAAATGAAACACCGGCAGATCCGTCAGCAGCCTGGCGGCAGCTATCCTACCATGGTAACCGGCCAGCCGGCTGAAGCCAGAACACCCACATTCATGGAAGAACTGCCACCGGAACTTCGTGCCGGGATGGAAGGTGTTTTGCGCGATGAGGCTTACCAGGAAGCCGCGCAGGCGATTCCCGAAGCCGCTGACATCCGTCATGACCGCCGGCAGATCCAGAGACAGGGACTGGCCAACCGTACACGGGATGTAGCCAGAACACGTCTTGGCCGTCATCAGCGACAACAGCAATTTGAACAGTTACAGGCACAGCATGAACAACAAACCCGGAGTCAACCATCCCTGGCGGAACAAACACCGGCAGCACCTGCCGGAAAAAGTGAGCAAAGGGAAACTGAAACTGATGAGCGAGCTGTACAGCAGTCCCCAGAACCCACAGCCAAACCAGGACGATTTGAAGCCACTTCTGAACGACAGCGGGCAAGACTCAGATACCTGAGAGAGCGGTTGGAAAAAACCGCCAGCGAGGCGGGTAAACGGGCGGCAACCCTGCTCAGATCTGCCTCTGCTGCCATGGCTACCCATGGAAACCAGACGGTCACCATTGACGGCAATACCCTGACCATCAAACGCGGCAGGGTGGACAGGGACGAGTTCAACCGGTTCACCAGAGCCCTTGGAGCAAAAGCCCCGAGAACCCGGGCACAGCACACAACAACCGTCACCAATGCTGCCGCCAGAACCATCAAGACCATTCGTGACCGCTACGCCAACCTGGAGGATGCCAACAGCCAGGCACTGGTTAAAATGGCTGACCGGGTCATTTTCACCCTGGAAAAACGCGGTGTCCTGACCCAGAAATACGGTGATAAGGTATTGCGCATTGATGCCGGTGGTAAGGTTTCCGCCAGGGACCTGAGATCCTTCCGCCAATGGCTGGAAGGACCACAGAACACCAATACCGGTTACTGGAAACAGATCATCCGGGAACGTGCTGACAAGCTGGGCAAGCAACCCAACAGGGCCGCTATGGCCAGAACCGCACTGCTGGCCATCAGCCAGAAAGAAACCCGCACCATTCCCTATGGCAACAAGCAGACCCTGACGTTCAAACGTGGCGAGGCGGACCATAATGACCTGCTGGCGTTTACCAGCTGGCTGAATCCTGGCAGAGCTGCGCCAGAACCCGCCGCAGAGCCCCGTAAACATCCATCAGGCCGTGGATCACTGGCTGCCAGTACCAGAGCAGGGCTTGATCAGAAAGCCCGTCAGCAGCAGAAAGAGCAGGCCAGACGCCAGCAGTACGCTGACTACTTCCACAACCGCGTCCGCAAGGCCATGGCCAACAATAACCAGGCCGTCATCACTATTGGTGCCCTCACTGACAGCCATCAGGCGTTTGCCGATGTAAACCGCGACAGCAAAAAGAAAGCCGCCCTTGGCCGTGTGGTGATCAATGCCCTGAAGAACGGCAGGACAGAGACCATCGAGTTCGGTGACACCCTGCCCAGAGCCACCCTGACCATCCGCAACGGCAAGGCAAAGAACCGCGAGCTGGATGACCTGATCACCTACCTGGCCAGTACCACTATCCCCGAGAAGGCAGCAGCACCAAAGAAAGAACCCGCCGCCAAGCCAGTGGAAAAACAGCCAGCAGCACCGGACGTGTCTGAAAAAACCGAAAAAGTAAGCACGTCAGAGGAACGTGTTAAGGAAACGGCAGAATCTGAGCAGAAACCACCGCACCTGAATTTCAGAAAACAAGATCGTGCCATGAACTCAGGGATGTTATTGCCCAGAGTGGGCAAGAAGTTCACAGATGAAGAACAACAGACACTACTCGAATGGGTAAGAGCCAGAGGACTTTCAGCTCATATCAAGGGCACCGGTATCTATGCCGTGGACTGGGATTCTTCCGGAAAGAACTGGGATTCACTGGAAGACGGTTTAGAAGAACAGCGACTGGCAAAACAGGCAGAAAAAGACAGGAAAGAAAAAGAAGCTGCTGACCAGAAGGCTGCTGAAGTCCGGAAAGAAAAGGATGAAAACCCTGCCTATCAGTGGATTGTTGAGAATATGGGGGAAGATTTTACCAATGACTACAACATGCTGGCACTGGCCAGAGTACTGAATGGTGATGAGAAAAAGTTCAAGGGCCTGATGGGCCATTTATGGCTAGAACCTATCCGTAAACTGGGATAGAGCCACGGGAAGACTCTTCCTATCAGGAGATAGCTGAGGCCATAAGAAAAGTTTATGAGCAAACGGCAGAATCTGTACAGATTGGCATGACGTGGCAGGGTCCGAAAGGTGCTACCCGCGAAGTGGTCATGCAGCGTGACGATGGCCGTTATGGTGTCCGTGAGCAAACCGGCGACAGGACCCTGACCCTGCTGAGTGCTGAAGACATCCGGAAGATGCAGGAAAGGGACGCTGCCAATCTGGAAAACGAGCAGCGCAACGCCGAGCAGGAACAGCAGGAACAGGAAAAAGAAGCCGCTGCCAAAGCCAAGCGGGAGGATACGCAGGGATTTGCTGACAGCATGACTGCCATGGCCAGAGGCAAGGTCATCAAGGCACTGAACCAGCTGATTGGAAAGGACAACCGGACCCTGACCCGCAAGGCCTACATCGAGGAAGCCATTGCTGAAGGTGCCACTGTCGGCAGTCGCCCGATGTTTGACCATAAAGCGAAAGAGAAGGACAGGGAACGCTACAACTATCTGAGAAGAACAGCCCCTACCGGTAACCAGAACCATCCTCAGACCCAGGAACTGAATGCCATCAAGGCTCGTCTGGACAAGGATGACTATGGCTATGAGGAACGCACACTGGACTGGCCTGATGAACGCTGGGTGTCTGAAAAAGACATTACCAAGACGGGCATGAACTATGCGCAGTACCTGCTGGACCGGAAGCCATCAGAACCATCTCGTGCAGCTGCACGATATGGTCAGGATCTGCCCGTAGCTACCCACACCACGAAAAAAGGCAAGGAGCTGACCGGTGTCATCGACAGCAGCCTGACCAAAGAACAGGCGCAGGAAATCGATCCTTATACCTTTCAAAAAGACGGTGGCTGGTTTATTCGTGCCGGACGGGTGAAGGAATACAACGAGCGAGGTCAGACACCGGCAGAACCCAGTACCCGCATCAGCGAGGAAGAAAACGCCATTCTGGATGATCGCGAGGCTGAGCTGTTCCCGAAAATTGACCAGCTCAGTGATGAACAGGTAGAAACCGCATTTGCAGCTATCAATAAAACCGGTTTGAATCGCAATGTCAGGTACAAGCGCGACGCCCTGAAAAAGGAACACCCTGACGATATTGAACGCGCACTGGAAGCCGTAAACACCACCGAGGGCAAAACCGATGAAAGAGATTTACACGATCAAGGCAACACTGCAGGAGCTGGCACCGAAAACTTACCTGCAGCTGGAACAGAGCGGGAAACTGGACGAGATGATGTGGGATTACCGCCAGCAGCTGGCGAACGCGGGAGGCAGGGCAGCGAGCGAAGCCAGGAGGAACGCACCGGATCCGGACGACACGCTGGCAGTGACACAGGAAATGGAAATGGCAGCACGCTCAGCGAAGGAGATCGAGCTGGCCCAGATCATCGAGGAACTACAGAACCTTTACCCGCCGACAACTTCACCATAACCGATGACAGCCTGGATACTGAACGCAGCTGGCCACAGAAAGCCCGTGACAACATCACCGCGATAAAGATACTGAAGCAGCTGGATCAGGAAAACCGCCCAGCCAGAGCCGACGAACAACTGGCTCTGGTTAAATACGTGGGCTGGGGTGCCAGCGATCTGGCCAACAACATATTCCCGGTCACAGGCCGCACCTTAACGCCCGAATGGCAGACACTGGCCGATGAGGTCAGGGAACTGCTGACGGAAAAAGAGTGGAACAACGCCGTTAAATCCGTGAACTACGCCCACTTCACCGGGCGTAACATTATCCGCACCATGTACGACGCCGTGAAACGGTTCGGTATCAAGGCCGCACTGACCATTGAGGCCGGTACCGGTATCGGTCATTTCATCGGCCTGTCACCCGCCGATATGCTGATGAACTACACCGGCATCGAGCTGGATCCGGTCAGTGCCAAAATCGCCAGGGCTCTTTATCCGCAAAGTGGCATCGTTAACGCCGACTTTATCAAGATGGGATTGCCCAAAGGCCATTACGATCTGGCCATGGGTAACCCGCCTTACATGAACCTGAAGGTGAAAGCGGATCCCGATTACGGCAAACACAAGTTTCAGCTGCATGACTATTTCATCGCCAAACAGATCGACGCCCTGAAGCCCGGTGGTATTGGCGCGTTTATTACCAGCAGCCGCACCATGGACAAGAAAGGGCAGAACTTCAGGCAATACGTGGGAGCGCGTGCCAACCTGATCGGCGCTATCCGCCTGCCCAATACCGCTTTCAGCCAGAATGCCGGTGCTGAAGTGGGTACCGATATTCTGTTCTTCCAGAAAAAAGGCGAGGGCGTCAAGGACATTGAAAACCAGTGGATTGCCCTGGACGATCACCCGCACCTGAGAGAAGAAGACACGGACAGCGAGGGCAACAAGGTACAGGTACCGGTTCAGTTGAATCAATATTTTGTCGCTAACCCGCAGATGGTGCTGGGCAATGAAGCCATGGTCAGCAGTGCATTCGGACCGAAATACACGGTAGTACCCAACCTGGCGAAAAAGAAAGGCGAGTCCCAGCAGGACTACCTGAAGCGGGTCGATGCCCAGATGAACAAGGATCTGGCCAAAGCCCTGAAACAACTGCCCAAAAATGTCTTCAAAGAACACCGCACGATTGAGCAGATCAATGCCGAGGCCGCTAAATACGACCTGAATCCCGAAGGCAAGGAAGACAGCTTTTACATCCGCGAGGATGGCAGTATCGGCACTGTCATTGATGGCGTAGGGCAGTCGGTAACCGTCATGGGCAACGGCAGCAGGAAAGGACTGAACAGGAACCAGCAGGCTTACGTCCGTGATTACATCCCGCTCAGGAATGCCGTACTGGCCGTTTACCGTGCCCAGAAAGCACCGGATGCCGAGTGGAAACAGGCCGTTAAGGAAATGGAACAGCTTTATGATGCGTTTGTTAAGAAGCACGGATTTATTAACCAGGGCACCATCAGTGAAGTGAACAGAACGGATGGATCCTCTTATACCGTGGTCAGGGAACCCATTGTCTCAACCCTCAGCATGGACCCGGACGCTTACCGCGTATCCGCGATTGAGAAGTACGACATCAACACCAACATCGCGAAAAAGGGCCGGATCTTTACCGAAAGGATTCTGGGGCTTGATCCGGTGGCCAATATCACCTCAGCACAGGATGCCGTCAGCCATACCCTGAACACCCTTGGCTGGCTGGATATGGACGCAGTACAGCAGCATTATCCGGAGCATACCCTGGCTGATATTGTCAGTGAGCTCGGTGATGAAATCTTCATGGATCCGGAGTCAGGGCGTTACGTGGTCCGCGATGCTTACCTGTCCGGCAATGTGAAAGCCAAACTCAGGCAGGCAGAAGAAGCCGCTCAGGATAATCCGGCACTGGAGCGCAATGTCAGGGCATTACGGGACGTCATACCCGCCGACCTGCCGGTATCCAGAATACCGATGAGGCTGGGCAGCTTCTGGATTCCAACGAACATCATCGAGCGTTTTGCCCGTGAGGAAATGAACATTACCTACGCATCGGTCAGTAAGCATCGGTTTAGAAACGAGTCAGAATGGAAAGTGGACGGTTACGCCATTGCCAGCCCGTTCGCGACCAGGCGCAAAACCGCTGTGCAAATGCTGAAGTATGCCCTGAACCAGACCAGCATTGTGATTATGGATAAATCGGCCAGTGGCGGTAAAGTCAGGAATGAAAAGGAAACCATGCTGGCCAATACCAAGAAACAGCAGCTGCAGGACGCTTTTGAACGCTGGGCAAAAAGCACGGGCGATGTTGCTGACCAGCTGGCGCAAATCTATAACCGGGATTTCAATACCAATGTCGAGCGCCAGTATGACGGTGAGCACCTGACCTTTCCGGGGATGTCGTCAAAGATCAAACTCAGACCGCACCAGAAGAACGTCGTCTGGCGCATTATCCAGAACGGCAATACCTACATGGCTCATGCCGTGGGGGCCGGAAAGACCATGGCTTCCATTGCTGCAGGCATGGAAATGAAACGCCTCGGGCTGGTCAACAAGCCTACCTATGCAGTGCTCAAGTCTACGTTAAAACAGTTTGCCCATGAGTTTCTGGACCTCTACCCGAATGCCAACATCCTGGTAGCCGACGAGAAGCAACTGGATAAAAAGAACCGCCGCCGGTTCGTGGCCAAGATGGCCAGTGAAAACTGGGACGCGGTGATCATGACGCATGAATCATTCGAGTCTCTGAAGTTATCGGATGAATTTACCGAGAGTTACATTGATGACCAGATTACCGAGCTGAAAGAGACGCTTGAGGATCTGGGCAAGGATGAACGGTTGACCCGCAAGGAGATAGAACGCCGCATCAAGGCATTGGAACAAAAGCTCAAAAACATGGCGGAAGCTGCCAATACCAGAACCGACCGCGGATTGTCGTTCGAGGAAACCGGTATTGACTTCCTGTTTATTGATGAGGCTCATAACCATAAGAAGCTGGGCATCACTACCCGGCAAAGCAGTATCAAGGGCGTAGAAAAAGGTGTCGCTGACATAGCAACCGACCTGTATATGAAAGGTCTGTACCTGGAAAAACTCAGGCCCGGTAAACACACCGTCCTGATGTCCGGAACTCCCGTCAGCAATACCCTGGGCGAGCTGTTCAATATCCAGCGTTACCTGCAGCCGAAAGTACTGGAACGCAACCAGGTATCCAGCTTTGACAGCTGGGTGTCCAACTTTGCAACCACCATCACCAATATTGAAATGCAGGCCGATGGCAGCTTCAAGGAAACGACCCGTCTGGCGAAGTTCATCGGTGTTCCCGGCCTGATGCGTGATGTCCTGCAGATCATGGATTACGTGGGCATGGATGAAATGCGGGATAAAGGATTGCTGGATCTGCCGCAGGTGAACAAGGATATTATTACCACTGAGCGCAGTGAGGGCCTGCTGGCTTACCAGCGGGAACTGGGCGAGCGCATAAAACGGTATGAGAACCTGCCCGGCAAGGACAAGATGAAAAAAGGCGTGGATGCCATTGTCAAGATACTGAATGATGGCCGTGCTTCTGCCATTGATATGCGTATGGTCAACCGGCCACAGGAAGGCCCCAGCAAGCTGGAAACCATGATTGACAATGTATTCACGCACTGGCAGGAAACCCGCAGCAATGAATACAAAAATAAAGAGACCGGCGAAACCGATCCGGTCAAAGGCGGTATACAGCTGATATTCTCTGACTTCAAGGCGGCTTATGAGTATCCCGGTGGCCCTGTAAGCTTTGATATGTTCCAGTACATCAAGGATTCACTGGTTAAACGTGGCATACCGGCTGATGAGATTGCCTTTATCCAGGACTACACCAAATCCACCAAGAAACAACGACTGTTCAATGATATGAACGCAGGGCGCAAGACCATCCTGCTGGGTGGTTCTAATAACCTCGGTACCGGTGTCAATGTACAGAAACGCCTGACAGCCCTGCACAACCTGGATATCAATTACCTGCCTGCCCAGATGAACCAGCGACTGGGACGCGGTGAACGCCAGGGCAACCAGAATGAATCCATCCGCAATTTTCTCTACTTCACCAAAGGCACTACCGACGCCACCGTGTTACAGCTGAACGAGAATAAGACCCGCATGGCCGATCAGGTCATGCGCGGTGATTTCTCGGTTCATGAAATGGAAGATGTCAGCAGTGCCGGTGATGAACTGGCCGAGGCCAAGGCTATTGCTTCTGGTAACCCGCTGCTGATGGAACAGGCCGGTGTTACTGCGCAATACCGCCAGCTGTCAGCCCAGCGCGATGACTACCTGGATAAACTGTCCCGTTATCGTCGTGAACTGAACACGGTGATGGAAATGCTGGAAGCCAGGGAAAAGTATCAGGCACACATTGATCAACGGGCAAAGCAATACAAAAGCACCCGCGGCGACCTCTTCAGCGCAACGGTCAACGGCAAGACCTACGACAAACGCGCTGATTTTGGCCAGAAGATGCTGGATCAGATTGACGCCATATTAACGGACAAAAGTACGAAACCCAGAAAGGTAGCGGACATTGCAGGCTATGAGCTGTTTGCCGTTTATAATCCTGATTTTTCAGTTGCCCAGCTGACCTTTGACCCGAAAGAACCTAATGATGTTGCGGTTGGGTTCAGGGACGGTGACGAAGCATTAACGGCAGGCGGTATCGCATCCAGGATTGAAAACCGGGCTGCTGAAATACACGAAAGACCTGAGAAATGGCGTGATGCTATCAAGTCACTAAAAGAAGATGAGCAGCGTTACCGTAAATCCCTGAAAGAAAAATTCCCTTACGAGGAACAACTCAGGGACGTTAAGCAACGTCTGGATGAGATTAACCGGGAACTGGCTGGCAAGGAAGAAGAGGCCGAAACAACAACCGGTAACAAACACCTGCTGACAGAGGCACCCTTGCCTGAAGGCGTCAGCATTCCACCGAAAGACTCCCGCTACCGGCTGGCAGAACCCGGCGTCAGGGGGATTAAACCCTACCAGGCGAAAACCCTGCAGAAGCAGCTGGATAAGGCTCTGGGCAACATCGTCACCGTGGTGCAGTCCGAGGCTGACCTGCCGCAGAACCTGAGGGACCAGATTGCCCATGATGGCGTCAGTGGCCAGGTCAAGGGCATTTTCGACAGCAGTAACAACCACACCTATGTCATAGCCGACCGTGCTGCTGACATGAACGATGCACTGGCTACCGCCCTGCATGAGACCGTCGGTCATCTTGGTGTCCGCAGTGTCCTCGGAACTGCCCTGGACAGCACACTGGACCGGATATACCAATCCATACCACGGAACTGGAAAAGCTCGCTTCGTATCGCCTACGCCAGTCAGCTGAAAGGAAAGTCACGGATTGATCAGAACCGGCTGATTGCCGAGGAATACCTCGCCCATCTGGCGGAAACCAACCCAAGTCATGGCTGGGTCAACCAGGCGGTTGCACTGATCCGGAAACTGCTGAGAAGAGCCTTCCCGTCCCTTATGAAATGGACCGGGAACGACATCCGCCAGTTATTGATGGATGCCAGAAAGGTTGCAGGCCAGAAAGGACCAGCCATTGCCGCAGACATTCGTTACCAGAGTGATGAAGTAGCAATCCAGGAGAATATACGCAAAGGAAAACAGGCAGCCAAACGGGTACTGAAAAGTCATATCGATGTGACTTCAGCCATGCACCGCCCCGGTATTGGTGACATTGATTTTATCTGGGGTACAGAAGGTAAATGGCCACCAAAGGGCACAGCGCAGGCACGTAAAGGCCAGAAAGGTATCGCTCATATCATTGAGGCAAGGATGAGGAAGAATAAACTCAGTGAAGCAGAAGCTAAGGATGTGCTGTGGAAAGTGATTGAAACGATTGCCAGAGGCAATTTTAAAAGACAGCCATCAGTTACCAGGGAGGGCATCAATCAAGATCGGGTAATGATTACTATGGAGTCATATTTAGTAACCCTGATCAATCCTAATACTGACGTTGGAAATCATTATCTTTTATCAGGTTTCAGTAGGGATGGGGCTGAACTTGGCAAGGAAGAATCTGCTTCAGATGAAACCGGGCAGGCTCACGACAGACCCGGCTCTACGCATAACGAGCCTACACGACGCCGTCTCGCTATGGGAGCTGAAGCAGACTCCAATCTAAACGATAGACCAACTTATGGTCAAGGAAAACCCGCTGCTGTGCGTTACCAGCTGGCTTCCATGGAAAAACTCAGTCAGGCGGAAATGAAGAAGAAAGCCCTCAGTACTGTCTCTGAAGCAAAAGAGTTTTCCAGGAACAACCTGCTCGGCTTTTTCGGTGGCAAGCAACTGGCGGAAATGTATGGGCACATCTTCGACAAGGTCAGCGATACCATTGGTCACAATCCGCTGAAACAGCTCGACAAGCTGCTGCAGAAAATGACCAGCGACCGCTCCAACTACGCCAACCAGGCCGAGAAGATTGACCAGCGATGGAGCAGACTGGCCAGGGAAGCGCCTGCCGTTTATAACCTGCTGTCCAACGTCATGCACAAGTCCACCCTCTGGCAACAGGACCCGCGGGCACCGTTCAAAGTGGCCGGTGACAAGTCCATCGAGACCCTGGAAAAGATCCTCGCCAATCCGGCCAGTGAGAAACAACGGTTCAAGTTCCAGAAACAGCTGGATAAAGAACTTCAGAGAAAAGAGCAATACGACCAGCTGAAAAAGGACTGGGATGCCCTCAGCCCTGCCGCCCAGGCACTCTATACCCACGTTGAGAACTTCTACCGCAAACAGTGGAAAGACACGAAAAAGGCCCTGATCGAGCGGGTCAACGGCACCCAGCTGGATCCCAACGCCAAACGCAGCGCACGGGCAGAGATCGAGCTGATGTTCCATAAGGCCCTGAACGGTCCCTACTTCCCATTGATGCGTTTCGGTGATTACGTCATCACCGCCACCAATGCCGAGGGCGAACACTACCGCGCCCACTACGAAACCCTTACCGCCATGAAAGCCGCCCGCAGCGAGCTGGAAAAACAGGGTTACCAGATAAAGTTCACCGGCATGAGAAAGGACTTCAACGCCCGTGACATGGCCGGCATCGGCAAGTTCAGCGCCCAGGTCAGCAAGATCCTGTTCAGCGAAATGGGCGACAGCGTACCGGATACCGAGAAAGCCGCCATCCTCAGCGAGATCAACCAGATCACCCTGGAACTGATGCCGGAAATGTCATCCGCCAAGCGATCCCTGCACCGCAAAAACATTCCCGGTTACCACGAAAACGCCCGCCGTGCCTTCGACGCAACCAGCCTCAGCCAGGCCAACCGCATCAGCCGGATCCGCTACGGCTGGCAGATGGAAGCCGAGATCGACAAGATGATGACCGTGGCATCACAGGAAGAAAGCGACAGCCCGCTGACCACGGATGAGCGCATCAAGGCCAGACAGGTGGCCAGCGAAATGAGCAAACGCCACGATGAGATCATGAACCCGAAAGGCAATGCCATATCAGCAGCAGCGACCAATTTCGGCTTCTTCATGTACATGGGGGGATCCATTGGTGCCGGTCTGGTCAACATGACCCAGAACCTGCTGATCGCCCTGCCGCAGATGGCCTCACAATACGGCTTCAGGAATACCGCCAGAGTCATGGCACAGGTCACGAAGGACTATTTCGGCAAAGGCGGCAAGATGCCTGAAGACCTGGACGGCCTGCTGCAGAACAGCTGGTTCAGCCTGGAAAACAGCAAAGGCATCCCGGCGGATGAACGCGCCCTGATCAAGGCACTGGTCAGGGATGGCACCATTGAAACCACACAGGCCCACGTACTGGCCCAGATGGCGGATATGGACATCAAACCCGAAGCCGTTAAGAAAAAAGACTGGTACGTGAAGCTGACACGGGCTTCCGGCATGTTCTTCCACAATGCCGAGGTCGCCAACCGCCAGATCGCAGCACTGACCGCCTACCGGCTGGCAAAACAGAAAGGCCAGACAACCACCGACGCCAGCGGTAACCCCGACGAGGCCACGGTAGACAAGATCCGCAAGGCCGTATTCGATGCCCACTACGATTACAGTTCAACCAACCGGCCCAGGTACTTCCGCAGCAACTGGGCAAAGGTCTTCCTGCTGTTCAAGCAGTACTCACAGAACACCCTGTTCTTCCTTGGCCGTAATTTTCACCAGGCCCTGAAAGGTGAATCCCCCGAGATCAAACAACAGGCACGGAAAACCCTTGGCACTACGTTTGCCATGCACGGTATCTTTGCCGGTGCTCTCGGCTTACCCACCGCTTCCGTATGGCTCGGCCTTGCCGGCCTGTTCATGGGCGATGAGGATGATCCGGTGGATCCCGAAGTTGCATTAAGGAACGGCCTGGCCAGCCTGTTCGGCAGGGAAGTCGCCCACGCCATGAGCAAGGGCCTGTTCAATGCCCTGCTCGGCATCGACATCCACAGCCGCACCAGCGCCAATGACCTGCTGTTCAGAGGTTCCGACTATGACATGAGTGCCCGCCAGGAAGCACAGAGCTTCATCATCAGCGCCATGGGTGGACCACTGGCCAGCATGGCCACCAACCTGTACGCCTCTGCCCATCGCTTTGCCGCCGGGGAGCAATGGGAAGGTCTGGAAGGACTGATGCCGAAGTTTATCCGGGATGGTATGCGGGCAGTACGTTACAACACCGAGGGTATGCAGAACAGCCAGGGAAAAACATTACTGGATGATTTCAGTTCATGGGAAACCGGCTGGAAACTGGCCGGTGTCAGTTCCGGCAGGGAATCGGAAGTTTACGATCTCAACAAGGCCGTGACCGGTGCCAGAAAAGCCATCGAGCGCAGACGATCCCTGCTGATGGAGAGCTATTACAGGGCAGAATCCAACCAGGAACGCCAGCAGGTCCAGCAGCAGATTTACGCCTTTAACGATGCGCAGAAAGCCAGACAACGGGACTGGGCCGTAATTTCACCAGAACAGCTCAGGGCCAGCGTGAAGAGTCGCCAGCGGACCAGAGAGGAAGCAAAACACGGCATCTATCTAAGGGAAGCGCAGCTGGGTATGATGGACTGGGGACGGTTTGCGGATATTTGAATTTAATGAATGTTATTTTTTCCGCCAGTTCGTTCCAGTTGTTCAGTGAATAGACTTTTACAGCTTTCAGTATCACTGAAATAACTTTCCAATCCTCTGGTTACGGCCATAAAGACAGAAAACCATTGGCCATCGCTGGTTATTGGTAAGCCGATATCTGTTGATTTGTTTACCAGATCCCTTGTAATGCTATAAGTAGCCTGTATTCCCATCTTTACAGACATGAATGGGATATTGTCAGCCCAGGGATACAAAACAGTGATCGCGTAACCAATAGCTTGCGATATTTGTTCTTTTGACAGTTCCATCTTCTCCAATATATCCATGATGGTATCGAAACCCACGTTGTTATTTTCCACGTTGTACTATCCTCGCGGGGACTGAAACCACAAAGATGGATGATTGCGCCTGAACGGGTGATGCCATGAATGCGGGGCGTCAATGCACTGCCTGGTGTGACTCTTTTTCTGTTACACCTGCTGTTTCTTCAGGGTTGTCGTCCTTTCCTGCCTCATCCCTGATAACCCGCAGTGCTCTCATTATCCGGTTGATCTCATCGGGATTGTTCCCTGAAATCCTGTCCATCAGTCTGGTAGCGCGCATCATGACGAACAGGCTGTAGGCCATGGTTTCATCAGGGAAAGCACGTAACATAGCGTGCTGCTCATCGGCGGTGCAGGAATGGATCAGGTCCAGGGTGAGCTGGTAACCACCGGACAGCTGCTGATTGATCCATGCCGGAATATGGTCCGACATCAGCTCATCAACTTTCCTCAGATTCAAAGCTAACTTGGTTACTGTTTTTCCTGATGGATTCATGCCGGACATCCAATGAATGGAGACTGGCATGAATTCTAGTCAGTGATAAACGACAGAACTGTTTTTTTTTCTTTGCCGGATGGGTGCTAATATTGCAGCAGCCCATCCGGTGCAGGGTCAGGCGGTTTACTGACCTGCGGTTTCCGGTAAACCGCCGCTGTCCAGTGCCAGTTTCAACTCCTTCTCAAGTACGGCAATCTGTTTGACCATCGCCAGGTTGTCCTGCTCCTGTTGTCCAGTCCTGATGGACAGCTCCCTGACCCGCTTGTTCTGTTCCTCAATACGGGTTTTCAGGCTCTGGTTCTCCAGGCTGGCCATACGTTCCTGCTGTGCCAGCTTCTCACGCTTTTTCTGCTCCTGACTTATCAGTTCTTCACTCTCTTTCAGCTTCCGGTTGCTTATATCCCACGCGGCAAACAGGTCAGCCTTCTTCTGAATCACATCACCCAGTTCATCCTTCAGCTGGGAATGGCTTTCCCTGAGCGATGTCAGTTTGCCCAGTGCGGTATCCCGTTCAGTCTTAACATCCGCCAGTTCCCGTTCTGCCTTCAGCTGGCTGTCAGCGCGCTGTTGCAGCAGTTTCTGACTTCGCTCCGCCTCCCTCTGTCTTCTCTGGTTAAGCGCCTCTGACTGCTTCAGCTTTTCACGCAGCTCACGGATAAGCCCGTCCTTTTCCATCAATTTCTCTTCAGCACTTTCCAGCTCATTTTCCAGCAGCTCTATCTGGACGCGGTCTTCCTCAAACTTCACCCGAAGCGCATCCCGCTGTTCTTCCAGCTTTGACGTGGATTCCAGAATCCGTTCCTCGATATGAGGGCCAATGTTCGACCATAACCCTTCCATCATTTCCCGCGTATTTTCGATCCCCGTAGCAACAAACTCGCGATACCAGGACGGCTGCACCGGAATCAGCTGCTGGTTTATCTGCTTCTGACGCCACAGCTGCATGAGGTTTTCCAGTGCATCAGACGCCCTGCCGTAACGCCCTCCCGCCTGTTTCTGCAACATATTGGCAGTGATCCTGTCCGGCGTATTGTCCTTGCAGAGCAGTTCAAAGGCGGCCTTGTATTCTTCCGGGCTTATCCCTTTCTGGGCCATATAGCCTCCTGCGGCATCAAAGTAAGCAATGTATGTAAGTAAGGTAAGTAAGAAACATTATACCATACGCACTTACATGCGCATCATGTTTTTCAAATAGTTATCTGATATATATTTTATAGATATTTAAAGTATCTATAAGCATCATTTAAATATTCATTAATGTATAAATAATAACTTTTAATGATTCTTTAAATATACTTTCAGCTGTGATAACGTGAATTGTCCGGGTCGCCGGATCCTTACCTGCCAGTACTGAAAGAGAATAACCAATGAAATCAGCAAACGATTGTGTCGATGTCGTCATTGACGAGGGGTCCAGCCAGATAAAAATGGTATGGATGGAAGACGGGGAAATGAAGAAACTGATGATCAAGTCACGGGCACAGCATGGCGTCCTTGAGACCAATGACGGTGGTTACAGTGATGACGTTTACGAAACCGACGGCATGACACTGACGGTTGGTGACCGGGTTATGGAACCGACCAGTACCACCAGTGACCATTACCAGACTTCCAACGAGAACCGTGTACTCGTTCATCATGCCCTCAGGATGGCAGGCTTTGGGGGGCGCAATATCAGCATTATTGTCACACTGCCTGTTGATACCTTCTTCAGGGATGCAACGAAACGGTCAGAAAAGAGAAACCACATCCTGAAAGCGGTCAGAAACTTCAACGGTCTGCCACTGGCCGTCATCAACAATGTACGGGTGGCACCAGAAGCTGCCCCCGTACTGGATTCATTCAGACTTGACGAGCAGGGGAATGAATTTGAAGAATACGAGCATATTGAAAAGGTGCTGATCGTTGATATTGGTGGTACTACCACTGACATCACCGTGGTTAACGGCGATAATTCCGTGGAAAAGCGTTTGTCCGTAAAACGCGGGGTTTTCAATATCGCCAATAACCTGAAGCAGGCTATTTTCGCTGACAAAAACATAGATGCCCGTGACCCATCCGCCAATGCGCTGGATATTGCCTTGAGAACAAAAGTCTTCCGGGGCAAGTACGATGTCAGAGACCACGTAAAAGCAGCCTGCCAGCCCGTCATTGACCGTCTGCTATCGGAAATGAATACGCTGCTGGAAGATCCTGATGAGGTCGATTTCATCTGCTATGTCGGCGGTGGTGCCAACCTGCTGGCAAAGCCCCTGTCCAGAGCTTACGGCGGCAATACCATCACCCATCCCGATCCGGAATTTGCCGTGGCTGTCGGACTGATGAAAAATGAAATAGCTCATGCCGCTGTCGAGTGAAGATAATGAAGTTTACCAAAATGATACGCATCGACACCGAGCCTGATCATGCCAGCGAGCGAATGGTTGAACTGTTGACCAGCAAGCTGCCCCATGGCAAGGCAACGCAGCTTATGCGGGACTGGATGACAGCCGGATTCCTGATCAGTGAATGCAAAAAAGGAATACTGGAATATCTTCTGGCGAGCGATAAAAGCTCAATGGATCCGATGGATAGACTTAACCACGTAATGAAGTACTTTGAAATCGTGGAGCAGTGCGCCGCAGAATCAAAACAGAACGCAACCACCATAAGTAATCCCGTTACCAGGCCAGAACCGCCCCCAGCCAGGAAACAGCCACCAAGAAGCATGGCTACCAAAGACTGAATAAAAAAACCCCGGCTGCTGACTGCTCGGAAGCCGGGGTTTTCTCTTTTACCCATATCCAGGGGATAGCAGCCGCTACAGTGCATCCCTCTGAGCCATCATTATACCCGCTGCATGACAAACTGAAAATAACGGCTAGGATGAATCCTGACGCAAAAACAGTACAGCTGAAAAACAACCATAGTATTAAAAGGATCTTGGATCAGAACAATGATGGGTGTCGACATTCCTGTTATTTATCCAGAGGTTCTATATGCTGCAACCAAAGATCAGCAATGAGGATGTACAAGAAGCTGCCCTGGCACTGATGGCACCGGGGAAAGAAGATAAAAAAACAAAGCGACCTACTGACCTGGTCGCTGAACGCAAACAGTTCCAGAGCGAAGTTTCTAATGCTCTCAGCCAAAAACATCGTGCCAAAGCCATCTACCGGCAAATGGATTACGAACTGTTAAAATGGACGAGGGAAATGGTGGACGACATCATTACTGAAAAAGAGAAAGTCATTGAGGCATACAGAAAAAAAGAACAGAACCGGCAGAAAGTCATCGACCAGCTGAACCTGTTGCTTCAGGAAAACGACTTTACCCTTCATGAACTTTATCCGAACAGCAGTTTTGAAGAACCCAAAAAAAGAGGTCCTTACAAAAAATCAGCGGTTACTGAATCTGAATCCGAAACATCAAAACGTATTCTGACGTATAAATTCAAATGTCACATATTCGACCGTGACTACTACTGGGTTGGCAGTGGTTACATCCCAACCCCCTTCCGATGCCACCTGGCCAAGGGCCACATTATCGATAGCTGCTACCTGCCAGAAGACCAGTGGCTTAAAACCACAAAAAGGACAAGCCAGGTAATACCACCTGAATTTAAGAAAACCGCTGACAAGCTGATTAATGAAGCCAATAAAAAAGGAATCGCAAAAACAAGAAAGGATCTGCAGTTCAATGCAAATTGAAATGAGTACTCAGGAATTGTCCGACAGCTTTATCTCGGGCATTAAAGCCATCGTGGCTCCAGAAAGTAAGATCAATTTGCTGCTGGGTTGCATTCTCTGTCTTGAGCTTTACCTGAAAGATGAAGACGACGAGAAAAAGACAAAAACCAGCGAATGCATTAATGAACTGCTCAAACTGATTGAGAAAACCACCAACCCGCAAATCATACTGGCCGTCATAAACGACGATGACGACGACAAATACGCCATGATCATGGGGGATGGAATAAAAGGCAAAGGGATGGAATTTCCAGAATGACAAAGCCTTTTGAATACCTTCCCTTTCTCGGTGAGAAGACATTCCTGATGGATCTGTTTTTCTGCCTGATGCCCTTTTTCATCCTGTACCAGTGGCTGGTCAGGGATAACCCGGTTAATGCAGTCGGTATGGCGGCAATCGGCTTTTTCCTGTTTTCCCTCAGGCCTTTGATAAAGCCACCTTACATGGCCACCGTGATCAGCAGGAAGGACGTGAACAAACTGGGTGCAGGTGAAACCGTGACACTGACGATATTCAATACAACCGTGGTTCTGACACCGGAAACGAGCGATGAGTAAAACAACAAAAACGTATTTCCACGATCCGAAAGGCCATGGTACCCACCATGAACTGTTTGCTTAACGTGAGTTCGACGGGACAACCCATTGCGCTACAAAGGCTTCAGCCTTTTTGTACATATTCATGTTACAAAAAAGAGTGATTTGAGTACTTTATTGGCTGGCAAAGGCTCCGAAGGAGCCATTGGACACTTTCCCAAAAAACATCATGATGCTTCAAGCCCTTAAAATCCAAGGGTCGTAGCCAAAATTGAAGTGTCGAACTCACGTTGCTTACGTATCCATTGATGAGCACGGGATGTCAGGGATCTGCGCTACCCAGACCGAAGTCGGCTTGTGTCCACTGATCGGCATGACCCGCAAGGATGTAAAAAAATGGGAAAAAGTTGTTGAATTCATGCGAGAACAAACCGACAAACATATTGTGCTGGTCAGGTACCAGGATGCGGTGGTGATTGATGCTTAATCACCCTTGTTAGCCTTTAACTGCTGCCTGCGGGTGTTCCAGAGGTCAATCAGGCCGGCACCGAGGACGACCTGCTCAGGCAGGGATTTAATGTCTGCCCTGATGGCCTTGAGCTCTTCTGCCGTTTCAGCCTCGCCCAGGGCATCAATGATCATGTTCACTGCCAGTTTCTGTTCTTCAGTGGGTTCCACCGGTTCCGGTTCACCCTCATCATAACCGTCAGGTTTACCATCCTGTGGCAGGTTATCCGGTATGCGGGGGCTCGGATCCATACAGGCACCGGCTGGCGGTATATCCTTTATTCCCCGGGTCTCATCAATCACCCGTACCACGGACAGCCCTTTCAGTACATCGGGATAGACATCACGACATAGCCAGGACCTTGCCCGCATCTTGCACATCCGCTGCGGGTACTGCTGCCATGGACCTTTCTTGTCCAGTAATCCGGCACGTTTTGCCATATCCAGCGAGAACAGCTGCTCGGATACTTCACGCCCATGCCGAAGTGTACGTGCCCAGGCACACTGACTTTCCTCATCCCAGCCATCCTCATACATCAGGCATAAAGGCGATGACATCACCAGCGCCAGCAGGGCATCACCATACACCGCAGGATGGCCATTGATGACACAGATGTTCTGCAGTGACTGAAGCGGTGCCAGCCCAACCTCTGAGCCAAGCGCCATGGCCACCAGGATATTGGCCGGCTGGTTCCGGTAACCGTCCGGAATAAAATTACTCTGTGCCAGCATCTCTGCCAGCTGCCAGGCTTCCTGTGGCGTTGCAGGGTCAAACAGTGCCCGACCCATGGATGGTGATTTAAGCGGTCGTTCATTCGCTGGCCGCAGTGCCCGAGAATTGCCGTTATCCGCCACGGCCAGCGTTGAAACTGACATAAAAAACCTGTGGCTTGCCCGGCAGTAAGCGAGGGACCGAATGCACCAGTGGGAAGAAACGCCGGGCAGCCTGGCACAAGGATAGACAGCTATAGGCCATGCTGTACAGTTCGAAGCCCCCCAATAACCACACAGGTCAACCGTACAGTAACCGATGACAGCTCAACCGCCTGGTAGACACGGTTCAGGGGGACCAGCAGGTCAGCCACGCCAACACGGCGCAACTGCCTCAGCAGCACCCCGTCTTCCAGCAGGCACAGCACTATCGGGCTCTGTGAAGAATGCACAGGGCGGTCAGGATCACAGAAGATAATCTCCCCCTCTGGCAGAGAAGCCATTGAACCCAGACCATCATCCATGTCACTGCAGCTAACCCGCCAGGAAAAAGCCCTGCGCCCGGGGGAAAACTGCCTTGGACAGCTGTAATACTCACGAACCGGCATCCGTTCACCAATAAAGTCTTCATTCAGCAGCCAGCTGCGCGCCAGGTCGTCATCGTACAGCGGCGCCGAGACATCACCCGGCTGTACTCCCTCGAATATCCATAGTGGCGACAGGTCCAGTATCCGGCAGGCATCTTCCACAAAAGCATGGTAATGCCTTGCCTTCCCCTGCATGTGTTTGGCGACCTGGGGCTGGGATACCCCCATCTTTACCGCCAGCTGGTCATACGTGAGCTTCCTGAGCCGGATTTCAGTCATTAACCGCCCACGCCAGCTCTGATGTGTGGAGGCATCATGCAGCACCGGCTCACTGCTGAGCAGCGGCGCCTTCTTTCTGGCAGTTCTGGATGGTGATCCGCTTTCGGTTTCTGCAACAGGCTCTGTCATGGTTTTCCTCTGGCTATGATCAATGATTACTTGATTACATTTCCCTGAATCCCGTCCCTCCCCCTCCCGGTTAGCGGTTTCCTGATGGTGACAACCCGCTGGAGAAAACGTCGATGATGTATTGCAAGACAATGCCGGAACTCCTGATCAGTGAACCCTGGTGGCTGGCAGCTGATGAAAAAAAAATCCCGGTGCTCCCTGAAAGCGACATCCATATAAAAGGGGAAAGAATCGTCCACTGCCAGCATTGGCAACAGGTCAGACCACTGATTGAGAAAAGTATTCACCCTTATGCCGTATATCTTCATAACCAGCAGGAACCGTTCATTGCACTGGACCTTGATCACGCCAGGAATACCGACACCGGACAGCCGGAACCCTGGGTTATCCCGCTGTTCCGGGCAATCGGGATACAGCTGGATACCGTCAGTGGTGAAGATTCGCCATACATCGAACTGAGCTCATCAGGCAGCGGATACCATGTACTGTTTACGGGGATCACCGATTTTGGCAAGCGCAGCTGGTTCTCTACGGATGACAGGGGAAAGGGGTGCCCGAAAATTGAAATCATTGCCTACAACAACCCGATCACCTGGACGGGTAACTGCCTGCCCTGTTCAGGCCAGAAAGCCCTCCCGGTTGGTACATTGCTGGATTACCTGAAAGCCACTTACCCGCGACAGCATCATGATGATCAGGTACTGCAAACCGGTTCCACACGCACGCTACCGCCCTTCCGTTTTACTGACAGGAACACACTGACAGCGGAGCAGATCAGGGACATGCTCGGGTTCCTGGATCCGGACTGTGATCACGACCAGTGGAAACAGATCGGGATGTCGATACACGACTGGGACAGTTCAGCCTCGGGTATGGATATCTGGATGTGGTGGTCACAGGGCGGAGAAAAGTTCGATTCAGAAGCTCCAGGCAACCTGCGCAGCGCCTGGAAAGGCTTTCACAAAGGAAAAGGCATCGGTGTAGGGACTCTGGTGAAACTGGCCATGGACAGTGGTTACCGGTTTCCAAAAGAGACGGTAAACCTAGCACCAGCGACACAGAAAGTACAACTGCCGGCAATGCAGACCGAAAAAAAAGAAAACGCCGGCACTGACCACACCGGGAAACAACAGCCAGCCCCGCAGCCAGCACTGGCCAGGGTAACCAGCATCAGCAACGAGGCCGAACGACAGCGGCAGATTAACGAGGACATCAAACGACTCATTGACCACTACAACCAGCAGTACATCCACGTCGTGCTGGAATCCAAAAACGCCATCATGCGCCTCAGGGTAAGCGAAGAGTTCCCGAAACAGAAAGTATGGATACCCATGCCCATTCCTGAGTTCAAAGCCATGCTCAGCCACGAAAGGCCGGTACTGGTGGGGTACAGACAACTCCGCGACGGCAGTGAGGAACCCGTTTACAAACCACCGGCTGACATCTGGCTGAAACACCCGGATGCGGCATTCTGTAACGGCACCACCTTCTGGCCGCAGAAGATCCCTTATTACAATAACCGCCTGAATCTGTTCTGCGGTTACGCCGTGGATCCCATTGAATGCCCAAAAGATGATCCGGACGTGCAGCTCTGGAAAAACCACCTCATCAATGTCGTCTGCCAGAAGGACAGCAACACCGCCCGCTACGTGCTCAACTGGCTGGCGCATATCTTCCAGTTCCCGCACATCAAACCCAAGACAGGGCTCATCCTCAAGGGCGAGCAGGGCACCGGCAAGGGCACACTGATCACCCCCATACTGGACATACTGGGTGTCCACGGTGTCCATCTGTTCCGCCCCGGCAGTGTCTCAGGGCGGTTTAACGCCATCCTGGAAAACCGGATACTGATCTTTGCCGATGAGGCTGTATTCAGTGAACGCAAGGACTGTAATGTCCTTAAAGGCCTTGTTTCGGAAACCGGTATGGAAACCGAACGAAAAGGCCTTGAAGCCATCAGTCAGCGCAATTTCTCACGGGTCGTCATGGCATCGGACGATGAACACCCCGTCCGGATCAGCCCCAGTGAGCGCCGCTACCTGATGCTGAAGCTGTCCAATGACCAGATGCAGGACCTGAGCTACTTTGCCAGGTTCCAGGAGGCCAGGGACAACGGACTGGCCGGTAAACTGCTCTACCGCCTGCTGCAGATCGACCTGAACCCCTTTGTCCCCATGGACGTTCCCAAAACTTCCTTCCTGATGGAAGAGAAGATCCACCACCTGAAACCGGCGCAGCTCTTCCTTTACGAGGTACTGATGAATGGCGGTTTCTCTGGCAACAGCTGGCCGGCACGGATCGACTTCAGTGAGATACAGGGTTACTTCCGGAACTGGCTGGAAATCAGCCGCGTGACCTGCCAGGGCAACCTCGCCATGAAGCTGGGCCGACTGATGTCAGCCATCGGTGCCACGATTGGGAAGAATGACCTGTCCAGATGGTATGAATTAAAGAATTTACAGTACAGCCGTTCCGAATTCGACCGTGTTATTCTTTCTGGCTCTAAAAGCGATTGGCCTTAGACAACGGGCTACTTCGTTTTCAAAGTAGCCCGTGGGTTTTTGAAATTGCTTTTTTTTATGACAACTAGAGCTAAGAATCGAATTTTTTTAGCTCTAGTTAGAATATTAAAAAAAACCATCTAATTCTAACTAGAGCTAAAGAATTAAGGTTTTTAGCTCTAGTTAGAATAAAGAAACCTGCCCAATTATTCTAACTAGAGCTAAGAATCGAATTTTTTTAGCTCTAGTTAGAATATAAAATTCTCACCCCCTTCCCCCCTTATTACTGCTGTTATCCAGAAACAGCAGATTACTGATGGTTTTGGTTATCAACGGGCTACTTCACGGGCTACTTTGACGATTTACGGGCTACTTCGTTTTCAAAGTAGCCCGTTCATCAGCCCTTGCAAGAGTAGGCCACGGGCTGAACGGGCTACTTTGGCTACTAATTATATATATCAATATAAAAAATAATATATAGGGTAATAGGGGTAATAGGGGGTAAGAATTAGCGTGGGGACGGAAAAACGGCGGGTATGTTCCGGTGACGTGAACAAGAAAGAGGTCGATACTGCAATCTAAGTAGCCCAAGTAGCCCAAGTAGCCCGTGGACTAGTGCCGCAAGGGCTGGATAACGGGCTACTTTGAAATTTACGGGCTACTTTGAAAACCCAATTTCACGCCAAAAGAGACCTGTGTGAGGTTATAATTTCTGTCTCTGTCGCAGGTATAGAAGGTTTATGGCTAATGACAAGCAGGCGGAAAGGGAAGGATGGTGAGAAAGAACTCGCCCAGATCATTAACCGCAAACTGGGTATCCAGTGCCTCGCCCGTAACCTGGTACAAAGTCGTGACGGTGGTCATGACCTGGTGGTGACCGATACCAGTACACTGCCAGCACAAAGACTCGATCAGATGGCTATCGAAGTGAAACGGCACAAACAGGTAAAACCGGCTGACCTCAGAATGTGGTGGCAACAGGCGGCAAAACAGGCCAGTGACATAAAGAAGGTGCCGGTGCTGTTTTACAGAGCCGACAGGGAAAACTGGAAAGCCATGATGCCTCTGGCAAGGTCCCTTGACTGGGAACTGCACCATTCCTGCATTACTATGGAACTTCCGCTTTTTATAAAGATCCTGAAAGAACCTGATCTGGTTCATATGCAATGATGGCAGTGACTGAGTACAAGCCCGTAAGCTACATCGACATTGATACAAAGCTGTCCCATGCCTTCAATCCCGACAGGGAAATCAGGAACCGGACACCGCTGGAAAAACTGCTGGGCAGAAAAGGCACTTCTGCCGACTATTTATCGACAGAAGAACGCATTGTGGAATCGGCCATGATCCGCAGGCAACTACTGCAAAACCTGAACAGCACCCAGTTCAAAACCCTTCAGCTTTTTTATCAGTATTTCCGCAACGCTGACATACCTCTGGCCATTGAACTGTTCACTCCCTTTGTAAGGCTGGTGATTTCAAAAGCCAGGCTGCTGGCCAATAACTGCAACATCCAGTTTGCTGCCCTTGTGTGTCTGTCTACAGCATGGAACAGCAACCTGTTCCGGCTGAAACAGTGGGGACCTTCTGAACGGTATTACTATGCGGTGTCCGCTACCCGTAAACGGCGCCGGTTGAATGAAGCACTGGAAGAAATGAGACTGGATGCCATGAAACAGGCTGAAAAGGTGCTGCAGCAGTAACTGAAAAACCCGCCGAAGCGGGTCAGAGGAACAAAGCCGGTGAAATCCCGAAACGCCGGGACAGTGCCTTTATGTGATCAATGGTAAGACTGCGGGAACCATTCAGGATCATGGATACCAGACTCCTGCCGCCAATCTCGTTTTTCAGGTCATCCGCTTTCAGCTGGTATTGATCCATGAGAACCCTTAACAGGGAAACCCCATCATCCAGCTCGCTGACAGCCTTGTTAAACTCTGCAAACTCTGGTGACTCGGATTCCCATTTCTCAATGGCTACTGACAACACCTCAATCAGAGGCAGATAGCGGTCATAGTCATCTACCAGTTCGTCCATCAATGCCAGTGCCTGCTCATATTCATCATCGTTATGGATACGATGGATAAAGCTGGCTGAAGAAAAGAAATCTTCAGCCCTGTTTTTCAGCACTTCAAAACTCATTCATCTGCCTCCTTTGCGTACTTCCTGCACAGTTTGTCATACTCGGCATGTGAAACTATGTGCTTTACGTACATCCGGTTATCTCTGAACTCAATAAAGGCAATCATCCTGATGTTATTGCCGCCAATGTCGATGACCCACCACTTATCCCTGTATTTAAAATTATCCAGACTGGGAAATACTGCCCTCATTTCATCCGGTGTTGAAAAGTCACCTTTGCGCAAAATCTTGTAAATATCATTAATGGCTTTTGAATTGTTCGGGTATTTTCTGGCCGCTTCATTAAATGGCCTCTGAGATAAAACGTGCATAACCGTCCTCATTCACATAATGTGAATTATAGAGCAGTTACAGAAACTTCACAATTTGTGAATTAAAAAAAAACCCGCCGAAGCGGGTTCTGTGTCCATCATGTCTCAGCCAATAACCCTGAAGGTTAGTTGCTGCCTTTCACCATTCTCAAATCTGTCAGATTCCAAAAGGAAACGGCCAGTCATGCGGTCGTAAAAGGTGAACACCATATCCTGATCCGATGGTGAGTTCAGGCCGGTATGGTCAGTTATATTGATGGTTAACCGGCTGTTATCATGCTCAAGCGTCTTCCAGCCATAATTATTGGTTACTGGCTCATTCAGGAAACAGAGCTTCAGTTCATGGATAAGACCTTCATAGCCATTTTCAAGAAACCATTCCCGAATGGGCTGGTATTGTAATTCGATTTCGTCAGGCTCATGCTGTTACTTCCTCTTCAAACAGGGAAATGCTTAACGGTGCTTCTTTCATTGGTTCATTTATAAGGTTACCGGATTCTTCTTCACGGGTAACCATCATCCGTATCACTGTTGATTTGATCTCGATTTCATTACCAGTGGAATCCAATCTGGAAAATGTGAATTCCCTGCCAAGGTAATACTTGAAAATTTCATCATCACTCAGCTCTGGATTGACTGATGTATGAATGGAATCGCCATTGCAGAAAACAGCATGTACAAAACATTCCTGAGGCATGATGTGAGTCTCGTAGGTATTCATGAGTTACTGACAGCTATATAAAGAAGGAAGGAAAAAGGGCAGGGCGAACCCTGCCGTTTAAATCACCAGTCTGGGCATGTCGCCATGTAATAGCGTTTGGCCTCTTTATAGGCATCCAGCAAAACCGGATTGTTTACCACTTCCTCTACTGTCAGCTCGCAGGCTTCGATGGTTGGCTCGTCATCGTGGGTAATGCAGTACTCATGGTTACCCAGTTGATACAGGAACATATCAAAGCAATACTGGGGATCTTTCCGTGCTTCCTCGCATTCAATTACATGGCGATCAAGAATACTCATTAACAATGGTTCATCGGCCTTTTTGATGAAACCACCGCCGCCGATGGAAAGAACTTCTTCTTTAGTGACTCCCAAAGTTACCAATGCTTCTTTAAATTGCTTATCCATGTAAGCAAAGGCCATTGGCACTTGCTTCATTTCTTTGTTGTGTCTGGCCTGCAGTTCCTGGTACTTGCACATGGTATGGTCCTCAGTGGCCAGCCCTGCGACTGGCCTGTCAATAATGGTTAGTTGGAAGTTTGTCCGCAGGCTTTCAGCAAAGCCTGTGAGAAGTTCCGATCACTGATCAGCGCAACTAATTGCGCTACTGGGACGTATTTGATTGCCTCAGTCAGAGGCATTTGATAGATTTCATGATTACTCATGATTAATTTCCTTCTACAGTCTTGATTGTGAGCCGGTCACTGGCTGCTCGAACAGCCAGTGGTCAACCCTTCTTACTCAGCTTCAGATTTAACTTTCGCTTCCTCTAAAGCCATTCTCATCATCAGATCCCTGTTTTCAGGAATCATCAGAAGATTCAGGAAACGACTTACCGTATTTCCTACAGATCGCCTTTCCCATGTTTCATAGGTAATCCTTGGTACGCCGCACATAAACGCCATTTCTTCCTGCGTCATCTTCAGCGACTTCCTGAGAACCTTTAAATCTTTACTGTTCATAACCTACGTCACTTGTCGTCTATATAAATATAATAAACCAACGATTTTTAATAATCAATAGTTTTTATGGGTTTAGAAAATGTAGCCCGAACGGGCTACAGAAAGAAAGTTAGCGAACACTAACCTCAGAAGCCGCAGCATCTGCAGGATAGACAAGTGTAAATTTCCATCTATAGTTCTGTAAGCTAGGAAAATAGTGTCTTGTGGAAGAAGAAACAGGTTTACCACTGCTGAGTCAGCTTGATAGGGAAGAGATAATCCTTACCAGGCATTACTTTGAGCATGGCAATATTGAGGCGGCCCTGGCAGCAGCAGGTTACAAAGGTGCCCAGGGTGGATTCGTCAAGAGGATGCTGCAACAGCCATCAAGCCCGCTTTACCAGTTTTACCAGCAGTTATGTCAGGATCGCATTGCATCCACCATCATCAGCACCGAGAAGAAGCGGATAAAACTGTGGAAGCTGATCGAATGGGCAACAAAAGACAATGACAAAGGCAGGCCTAACGACTCAAAGGTCGCATTGCAGTGTATGGATATGCTTAACAGGATGGACGGGGACTATGCAGCCATGGAAATCAATACTCGTCAGCAAATCCAGAAACAAACCGTCAGCTTTCACCAGCGCATTCCACAAACCGTTAATCCCGTCAGCACAAATGAAATGGATGCCGTTCTGGTAGAGCATAAGGAAAAAATTGAATCCTGATCAGAGAGCAGCCGTTCACAAAAAAACGGGTAAAAAACGGATATTTCATGCTTACTGCCGGTAACTGAACTTACCGGCAGTTAATGATATGCATGGTTATGCATTTTGCTGCATATTTGCTATACGCTGTTATTACACTGCGATGCGCTATACTGCTCATGTAATTACAACGAGGGCAGAAAATGGCACGCAAGAACAAAAAAGAGCAGTTGGATATCAAGCTGGAGGCAGCAGGGATCAAGGAAAAACTACCTGTAAAGCAATCACAGATCGTTATACGACTGCCGATGTCCCTTCATGCGAAGTTTGCAAAGGCGTGCAAGGATAACGACCAGTCATGCAGTCAGGTTGTCAGGAAAGCGATAAGGGACTACCTGACCAAGCGTGGAATAGACCCTCAGAGCTAAAATAATTAGCTCTGAGGCGATTTTGATATATGGGTAGGGGGTAGGGTAGGGGTTACGCTAAAACCTCGTCAGGGAAAAGCATTTGCATGTGTGCATCAGTGTCCATTCCTGGTTGTTTCACTGGTTTCTCTCCAACGAACCGCCCGACTCCCTTGATCCGGTAAACGTTGGTCATCTTCACACGGTTGCCTTGAGCGTTCTCTACGGTCCTGTGAAGTATGTCGATCAGGCCAAGGTCCTTGAGTATGTTCAGATTGCTTTTAACGGCTGTAATACCCATACCGCACTCTTCCGCCAGTGTTCTCTGAGATGGAAAGCACGTCCCGTCTTTGTTGTCAGCATGGCTGGACAGCACAAGCAGAAGCATTCTGGCGTGAGTCTTGAGATCCTTGGGTAATGATTGAATTTGAATGGCGTGCATGGCTCCGATCCCGTAAGCTAAGGACACTCCGGTTTTGCTAACGTTTCTTGGCATGATAAACTCGGATTTAAGTTGATGAAAATGCCCGTGTAGGTGTTGGTGCACCAGTGACCACGGGCTTTTTTTTGCCCTTCAAAAGTACAGTCGTTTAACGACTGATGTCAAGCCGTTTAACGACTGAGGGTAGTGCGTTATCCGGCTATAAACATCTGGTAATTAACAAAGGAAATTAACAGTTGGCAAACAAGCGTTCCCTGTCGTCTAACTTGGGGGGCGTATCGGGCCAAAAGAAGGGCTTCGCCCGGTTAATCATGTATAGCGTTCTGCTGTACTGAGTTATTACACTCAATCCCTACTCCCAGAGGCTGATATTTTGTATATACAGCGTACTAATCAAATTGGTACAGCCAGTTATAGCAAGGGCTGGCTGGCAGCTAAAACAGCACCGGTGCAATGCATGGTATATACGATTGATATACAGGAAGAACGGAATAACAAGCCGATCCTTATGCATCAGGGTGCATAAAAACAGGGAAAATCGATCAAGAAATGAACAATACTCGCTCTTACTCCCGGTAACTGAACTTACCGGCAGTAAAAAAAAGCCTTACGTGTAAGACATTTAAAGCAAGATGAAGGCCAATCCAATATTGGATCTACTTATCATATTCTTCCTATTGATAGCTCTGGGCTATGTATTGTTCATCTACCCAGATCCGGTGATCATCCCGTCATTTACCCATGAATCACATGATAATGACACGACGCTACGTGAATGGAATGGGACATACCCCTGATAAATCACTCAGATTTCACGTAGGATCGCGATTTGAACACCAAAACAGGGCAAATTAGCCTGATTTCAGCCTGTTTGAGTGAGTGATGGGGCCCCCCGAGAGCAGAAAGACGGGGCAGAGGGACAGGCGGGGTGTGGGTCCCCGGATTATATATAAGGTATCGCGCACAGAATTGGCTAAAATCGGGTAAACCGGATCGCCAGGAAAAAAAATAGCGGAGAGTTTTTCATGAAACTCTGGCCCGGCGTAAAAAATTTTTTTTCTCACTTCGCATTTTTCAACACTGAACGCCAACTGAGGCACTATCAGCAAGCCTTCCAGCATCGGGAAGCCAGTTACCGACATCAGATAAGAATCAAAGAACAACTGATACAGGATCTCAGGGACAAAATTGTTGCCCTGGAATTTGAAAAGCATGAATCCGATGAAGAGATCAAAAAACGCTTCCTGGAAATGAATCACCTTCAGAAGCAACTCACGGAAGCCAAGAAAGAATGTCAGGATAATAAGTCAAAGTTGTACGCCCTTCATTTCACCAATAACCACCTGGTTAGCTTTCTGCAATCTCAGTCGAAAAGCGGATCTTTTCGTGCGCCAGTATCGCATCACCATCGATGATAAAAATATCACCATGATTGACCCTAATAGGCTCACATTAGCCGAAGTTTCTGAATTTTTGATTCAGAAATTCGGCTATGGACGTATTACGAAAATCAAGAGAGTCCTGTATGACCGACCTTTTCAGAAAGACTTACCGGCCATTAAACGACAACCAGAAAACCCTGATATCTGATGCCAAGGATCAAGCCGGTGAGTTGCTGGAAATTATCGAAAGGGCAGAAAAATCCTGTGATGTACGAGCCTGCAGATTGGCCAGAACCAAGCTGGAAGAATCCATCATGTGGCTGGTAAAGGGCATTACCTGGGTGCCTGAAAATGACTGAAACCATGGATGAAAAAGAGATTCTGTCCATCGTAGAAAAGGTTAAGTCGGCCCGCTATATACAGCACAGCATTACCGGACAACCCCAAAAACTCTGCCAGTGGTGCAACACGTCCATATCGGGCATCGAGGCATTCTGTTCACCTGACTGCAAAAACCGTCATGAAAAGGCAGTGCAGGATTACGAACAACGTCGCAAAGATGAAGAAGAGAGGCGCTGGTCTCGGTAATGGGTTATAACGCCTGGGATGAACGGGTTGACTACTGTCCGTTCCAGTCCACCGATGAGGGTGAGTCCCTTGTCAGTCTTGATTACGCCCCCGAAGCTACGGCTATCCGGTTTCACAACAGCCCTGCCTTTGTCCGCTGCATGATGGGTCCTATTGGATCCGGAAAGTCGGTCGCCTGTGTTGAAGAGCTGAAAAGGATAGCCATCAACATCCAGCAACCCAATGTCATGGGTGTTCGAAAGACCCGTTTTGCCGTGGTTCGTAACACCTACCCTGAGCTGCGTTCAACCACGATCAAGACCTGGCAGGACTGGTTCCCCCCTGAACAGTGCCGCATTACCTGGGAAAAACCCATTACCGGAACGATGAGCATTGTCCTGGCGGATGGCACCCGTGCCGAAATGGAAGTGTTTTTCCTGGCACTGGACAAGGAAGAGGACGTTAAAAAGTTACTGTCCATGGAGCTGACTGCGGTCTGGATCAATGAGTTCAGGGAAGTACCCAAGGCCATTGTTGATGGTGCTACAGGCCGTGTCGGGCGGTATCCACCAAAGCGTGAGGGTGGTCCGACCCGCAGCTGCGTCATCATGGACACCAACCCGCCGGATGATGACCACTGGTTCTACCCGCTGGCCGAGATCGAACAGCCGGATGACTGGGCATTCTTTCAGCAGCCGCCCGCTTTGGTTCAGGAACTGGACGGCAAATGGACCAACAACCCGAAGGCCGAGAACATCATTCATCTGCCGGATGGCTATGACTATTACCGGCGCCAGCTGGGTGGCAAGTCCCGTCAGTGGATCCGTGTCTATATAGAAGGAAAGTACGGCACCATTCTGGATGGTCGTCCTGTTTACCATGAATACCGTGACGAAACGCACTTTTCATCCGAGCTGGTCATTGCTGATGACAAGTTGCCGTTGCTTCTGGGCTGGGACTTTGGCCTGACGCCCTGCTGCATCATTGCCCAGATCACTCCCCGTGGAAAGCTGCAGTTACTGGCAGAACTGGTGTCCGAGCGGATGGGGTTAAGGCAGTTCGTGCAACTGGTGGTGAAGCCGTTCCTGGCCAATGAGCTCAATGGTTTTCACGTTGGCCTCAGCTGTGCCGATCCTGCCGGTTCTGCGGCATCCCAGACCGACCAGCAGAGCTGCCTGGAAGTATTGATTGATGAAGGCATTGATACCATCGGTGCGCCGACCAATGCCCTGGAACCGAGGCTGAATGCTGTCCGTGACTTTCTCTGCCGTCTGATCGACGGTGAACCGGGTTTTGTCATGAGCCGTCACTGCCCCGTACTGCGCAAGGGCTTCAATGGTGGTTACAAGTACGAGCGCGTGAAGGTTTCAGGCGACGAACGATTCAAGGACAAGCCCTGCAAGAACCGTTATTCCCATATTCATGATGCCCTGCAGTATCTCTGTCTGGCGGTTGGCCGTGAATACGAGACCCTTCTGGAAGCACGTCACCTGATGAGCAGGGGTGCCGGCGCTAACGATGATCACCTGGAATTACATGAACGTGGTTACCGACCTGCATCAACAGCCGGCTACTGACATTGTTCCAGACGTTCTGCCAGCCATACCTTGATGATGGACTGGCGGGTAACGCCCAGTCGGCTGGCTTCCTTATCCAGGGAATTAATCATCCATGTGGGAATATCGACGTTGATGCGCCGCTGTTCCAGGTTGGGGCGTCTGGCTCTGGACAGGTCAAAATCATCCAGAATTTCTTCCTGGTTATCATCAAATTTCTTATCCAGTGACCTGGCTTTCATACAGGTTTACCTCTGATTCTCTGGCCCGTCTTACCGAGATGATCCGGATATTGGGTGGGCGGTGGGTAATGATGGCGGACCAGTGTCTGCCGTCAATCTTCCCGATCACCAGGCATCTGGGTTCATCGGTGGAACGAGCTGGTATTTCCAGTAGCTGTTCGTCCTTCCATAACTGTTCAGCAGTTTTGAAGTCGATGCCGTGTTTTTCGTGGTTTGACTGACTTTTGTCAGGATGGAATTCAAACGTGATCATGAGTAATAAATATATAGTTTTTATTCAGAAATGCAACCTTCCCTAGTTCCTGAGTCAGGCCAGTTACCGGTGGCCGCCCGTGCCAGCTATGAAATGCAGGAGAAGTATTCGCCTGACCTGGTCAACCGACTGACCGATCTGGGTGTCTGGCTGCGCAGCCGGTTTGATGAAACCAGCAAGGCCAGAAAGAGCACTGAAGACCGCTGGATGAAAGACCTGCGCCAGTACCGTGGTCAGTATGAGGCGCCGGATCGCAAAACGCTGGATGACACGCCGGGCAGGTCAAAGACCTACGCCAGGATGACCCGCAAGAAGGTAAAGGCCTATGACAACCGCATGATGGATATGCTGTTTCCGGCCGGCAAGGACCGCAACTGGGACATCCGGCCTACGCCGCGCCCTGCCTCGATGATGACGCCCATGGCGCAGGAAATGATTGCTGAACGTCAGCAGGCAATGTTCATGGAACAGGTCCAGCAGCTGAGTTCAGAGACTGGCGAGCCGCCAGAAGCTGTGGCGCAGAAGCTGCAGATGGGCGGGTTTGTGCCGGATCTGGATTCTGACACGCTGAATCTGATCCAGCTGTCGGTGGCCAGAGCATCCTGTGACCGGATGAGTGTCGAGATTGCCGACCAGCTGGCAAGGCTGCAGTACAAAAAGATCTGTTCCAGCACGGTTCACAGTGGTCACCTGTATGGCACTGGCATCATCAAGGGGCCATTAAGCCAGATCATCCGTCAGCCAGTCTGGAGCAACCAGCAGCAGCAGGGCTGGACAATGCAGATGGACGGGATACTGATGCCGTTCCTGGAATTTGTGCCGGTGTGGTCGTGGTATCCGGATTCAGCGGCCCGTGACTCCGGTCAGATGGAGCACTGTTTCCAGCGGCATGTCATGACCCGCAGCCAGGTAAAGGCGCTGGCGGATCGTCCCGGTTTCAACATGGACATTGTCAATGCCTACCTGACTGAGTTTCCGGACGGTGATGCGCAGCTGATGGGCTGGGAAACCGACCTTGATACCGATGACGAGAAGAACGAGGGCAATCCTGAGCGTACCCGCCACCGTTATGAGCTTCTGGAATTTTACGGGGTATTGTCCGATGCCCAGTTACGTGACATTGGTCTGGAAACCGACCGCTGGGTGGTGTGCTGGGTGCTGGGTGATTTTGTCATCCGTGCCGATGAGTTTCCGGTGGATGGTATCAGTCATCCTTACCACCTGTATTACCATGACAAGGATGAAACCTCGATTTGGGGTGACGGGGTGCCCAGTATCATGCGGGATGACCAGGAAGCCCTGAACGCCGTTGTCCGTGCCATGCTGGACAATGTCAGCAACACCGTAGGGCCGCAGTATGAGATCAATACCGACCTGCTGAAGCCTGGTGAAAGAACGAGGGAGATTTACCCGAACCGTATCTGGTATCGGCGTGGTGACAGTCGCCAGCCGGCGATCCGCACGGTGGAAACCAGTTCACGGTTGCATGAGTTCCTGCAGCTGAAGGCGACCTTTGAGGCGCAGATCCATGAAAATACCTTACCCGCTTACATGCAGGGTCAGCAAGCCGGTGGAGCAGGGCGCACAGCGTCGGGTCTGAGTATGCTGATGGGATCAGCAAACATGGACATCAAGGAACAGGTGATGAATTTTGACCTGGGCATTACCCGTCCGTTACTGAAAGGGCTGTACCTGTGGAACATGCAGTTCAATCAGGATGAGTCATTGAAAGGGGATTATGAGGTCGTGGCCAAGGGATCCTCTTCCCTGGTTGCAAAGGAAATACGTTCCCAGCAGCTGGATCAGATGCTGCCGATGCTGATGCAGCCGCCATTCCTTCCTCACATCGACGTGCGCAAATTACTGGAAGAAGTCTTCAAGGTCCGTGACCTTCTGGATTCCGAGATCCTGTTAAGCCCTGAACAGTTTGATGAAAAGCAGCAGATGCAGCAGCAGCTGGAAGAACTGCAGGGACAGGTGAACATGGGCACGGCATTAGTGGAACAGCTTCACCGGATAGCCCCGACCCTGCTGCGTCAGGCCATGGATCGGGTTCAGTTACCGAAACAGGCTCAATGAATGAAACTATCTGATCTGACAACGCAAGAGTTCAAACACGTTTGCGAACGGAATATGACTTGTGATGCCCTTGGGGCGTTGGAGTGGTGTCTTGAACGATACATGGAAGATGAGGAAATTGATTTATATGACAAGTATGCCTCTGGCAGAGGGCTTGAAGAATTATTAAGTGCTTTGTGGATGTCCAGAAAAGAACTGATACGTCTGAAGGAAAAATGTGGTGAAGGTGGTGAATACGTGGACGACTGGTTGGGTCAAATTGATGACCACATACCTCTAGTTCCTGAGAGCGAAATAACCCAGGCCACCGTTCGTAAAGCGATAACCCAGATACTGGCCAGGTATCCGGATGCTGGTGACAATGGTTTAATCAAAAATCATGGTGATAAACCTTTGTGGTTTTTTTCCTATGACCCGGATTTTTTCAATCAGGTAAATACCGCCTTTAAATACTTGACGACCGTTATAAACAAACAGGGAATCCGTCATACAACAACCGGTAAAAACAGTTATTCGTTCAAGCATGATGCTGAACAGTGGGGAAAAATTAATGGCATGGAACCGTATGTCTGCAATATGGCCGGGATAGTTGCCATGTGGATTCATCCTCTGGTGCAAATAGAAAGTGTTGAAGAGCTTTTGAAAAGGGATTCACCCAATCCAAACTCAAACATCCCTGATATTTTTCCAGCACCGCAGTATGCGTGAATTTATGGCTTTTGTACTCTGACTCAGGGTACAAACCCGACTAACCGTTAATCAGGTTTATACCCTGTTTCAGAGTACTTTCAGACTACTTCAGACTTTACGGATCTGTTGCCAGCAGCATCATACTGGATAGTCAGCTTGATAAATTCTTTCCGTTTTTTGTAAATATCTCGCCATTCACCTTTGGCAAACAATGACGGATCCAGCATGTATTCACCACGACCTACCGGTTTGAGGATGCCTTTCTTTTTCAGGGTCTGCAGGTAGTTGTCGATGGACTGGGTGTTTTTAAAACCCAGTTCTTCAGCCATGCGTTTTTTACCGTTCATACCCAGCGACAGGTAGCCATCGTAATCCATTTTTCTGACCAACACGCTGAGGATATCAGTGCATTTTGTTGGAAGGCCGAACAGTCTGCTGATGTCGTTAAGATACAGTTTTACATAGGGTGGTTCGTTAACGGTGGACAATTCAACCACCTTTGACTGATGTTTTATTTCGCCGGTTTCGCTATCAAATGATTCTCTGGTGACTTCTCTGATGGCTTTAACGGATCTCATGAGATTTCCTTAGAAGTTACTCAAATTTAAGTAAGATAAAATCATATCGAAAACCGATTACTTACTCAAATTTAAGTAAGATAGTTACTCCATGAGAGTAGTAATCTTACTCTATGAGAGTAATGAACTTACTCCATACAAGTAACTATCTTACTCTAATAGAGTAGGAAATCTTGATACAGCCCAGTAAATTCAATGCCTCTGACATCTATTCTTTTATTTTAACGGCTAAATTCCCCGTGTTTGATGGCTCAGGTCTACCGACCTGATAAGGGGTTGCTACCCCTTCGCCATTCAACACTGGACAGCCCTCTCGACATCGTTCAGTGGCTACCCCGTTGCGTCTCCATAAGTGGATTTTTCGCTGCGCGAAGAAAGTCCACTTATTCCGCACGCGCTGACTCATACAAGCAAAAGCACTTTTTCTTTAATTTCTTTTTTTTGGTTAATCAGTGAACGAAACCGAGGTACTGGACAACATCATGAAACGTCCGGTACCGCCTGATGTCGGCCTTGATTCCGCCATTAATCCAAAGCGTGGATACAGCACGTCAACCATAAAACCCGGTTTCAGTATCCGTGAGCGCACTGACAAGGTTCTGAATAAGGGAAAACCCGTGGAAGACGATGAAGCCGAGGTATTTTGTGAATTGGGAGCCTACCGGGATTGTTTTGGCACCAAGCAATGGATTCATGGCTGGCGTTGCGAGATCAACGGAGACACCTACTTTGCCGATCCTCACCATCTTTACGGCGTTCAGGAGCAGAACTCGCTGGAACAGCCGGAGTATTTAAGAACCGCAGCCGGTGGTGACAGGGAATATTCAGACCTGAAATACAAGGAAGCGTTTCAGAAGATGCACCTGAATCCGGGCCTGCCGGATTTTCTGAAATTCTGGGAGCTTAAAGCTGAGATGTATATGTATGCACTTTACCCGGATACCGAAACCATCCCGCGCATCAGTTACGAAGATCGCATCAGGGTTAAATACCTGGATGAACTGATCACTGAGCTGCGTGATTTTCTGGCTAAACAGAAAAATGGCTACCGGGGAATACCATGAACTGGCAGGAACAGCAGGAACAAGCCCTTAAAACCCTGCACCGTAACCGCGATACCGAGGTATTCGGGGCCTTTATGGACTGGCTTAATGCCCACTGGCAGGACGCTCTGGACAATCTCAGCCGACTGGCTGTCAGTGACGAGGACCTGAAGTGGAAACACTTTCAGGCAGTGCTGTTCCGGGTAATGCTGGAAGAGCTGGATGTGAATTTCACCGGACAGGATCATGAGTAAAGAGTTCAACTGCAACCATTACGATTTCCGTACCGCCAATTCCGAGAAGTTGTGTTACCAGTCATTGAAATTCACTGGCAAGAAAAATAGAAAGGAACTGCTGGATGCCAACATTGCCATCCTGGACGATCACCTCCGGTACATGCGCATCGCCATGGAAAGGAACCGCTGTGAGCGGGTGATAGATCATCTGCAGGCACTGAAGGATGACCCTGAAGCGGTTTTTGATACCCGTATGCCGAGGCGTTTCCGCTGATGTTCAGGCAAAAAAAAGGACCGTTGTTCTGAGGGTGAGCGCCGGCCCCATACCAAGTTAAAACAAAACAGATAAGTTCTCGCAGCCACAGTATAGACAGTTATCGGACACCTGACTGATAGGCCCGTATGTATGTCGATTGAAGAAGACGACGATGATGTCTGGCTGGATGACGAGGATACCCCGTCACCGCAGGAACCTGAAGATTCACCTCCCCCCGAAACAACGCCTGAACCTGAACCGGATCCCCCGATCAGCGATCCGGACGACCTTGAGCGGCTGAAGCAGAAAGTTCGCTCCGCTGAAGGCCGTTACCAGAAATTTGGTGAAAACATTGACCAGATGCGCTCTGAGCTGGAAGCCCTTCAGCAGCTGCAGCCTGCTGAAGCAGACACTGCGCCGTTGCTGCCGGATGGATGGACAGAGCGGGACTGGGAAGACTTTGTTGCTGACTCTCCGGTAGAAGCTGAACTGCTGCAGGCCCAGAACCAGAAACTGGCCACCTTGCAGCAGCGGCTGGACGAGAGTCAGCGGGAACAGTCACAGCGGGAACTGCTGCAGCAGTTCCGTGCCACTGTTCTGCAGGCGCATCCGGACTATGAAAGCCTGATGCAGGGCGAGGGTGAACAGGTCAGGGCATTCATTGCCGGCCAGGAGAATTCCCTGGTGAAAAGTGCTTATGAGCGGGTTTACCAGCAGGGTACTGCCGACGAGGTGGTTGAGCTGGTGAATCAGTACAAGTTATCCCGTGGATCCCTGCATCAACAGCAACAGCAGCGGATCAATGCCTCGCTGGCAGTGCCCGGACGTGCGCCGGTGCCTGATGCTCATAGTCATGGTGGGTTGCCGCCAGAGGACGATGAGGACGCAGCGTGGGACTATTTTTCCGATGAGAGCATTTGAGGTGATGGGTCCACAAGACTGGAAGTGACACCATGGCCAGTAACATCACCACCTATGGCGACATTTCGCCAAGAACGGCGCAGTATGCCGCCAAACGATTGCTGAAGCGGGCAATCCCTTACCTGGTTCTGGAAAAGTTTGGCCAGAGCCGTCCGATCCCGAGGAAGCATTCTGATACCGTGAAATTCCGGCGGTATGAGCGGTTTCCCATTACCCCGACGCCGCTGACAGAGGGCGTGACACCGTCAGCGCGCAAGCTGACCACCACAGACATTCCAGCCCAGCTGCATCAGTACGGTGACCGTATTGAAATCACTGATGTCATCCTCGATACCCATGAGGATCCGGTGATGCAGGAGGGTATGGACATTTTGGGTGAACAGGCTGCGCAGATGCTGGAAGTGGTTCGTTTCTATGCCATCCGTGGCGGCACCAATGTCTATTATGGCGGTGGTGCTGCTAACCGCGGTGCGGTGGCGGCAAAGATTGACCTGCCGTTCCAGAGAAACATCACACGGCAGATGAAGCGGCAGGATGCCAGGGCAATTACCCGGGTTGTCCGTTCTACTC
>NW_026262779.1:0-125528 GCF_025434085.1 Hippocampus zosterae
AATTATTATTTTTTTATCTCTCAACCTGTCCAAGAGGCCTGCTGCCCGCCGCAATTGCCGCCGGGCCGGCCCGCACCCTGCCATTGAGACTGAACGGGAATTATTATTTTTTTATCTCTCAACCTGTCCAAGAGGCCTGCTGCCCGCCGCAATCGCCGCCGGGCCGGCCCGCACCCTGCCATTGAGACTGAACGGGGATTATTTATTTTTTTAACTTGGCCGCCGGGCCGGGGCGGGCATCGCCCCCGGTACCTCCAGCCGCTACTATTTCCGCGGGCCGTGTTCCAACACTATTCACCCCGGCCAAGAGGCCTATTCCCCGGCCCGCACCCCGCCATTGAGACTGCACGGGAATTATTATTTTTTTATCTCTCAACCTGTCCAAGAGGCCTGCTGCCCGCCGCACTCGCTGCCGGGCCGGCCCGCACCCCGCCATTGAGACTGAACGGGGATTATTTTTTTTAACTCGGCCTCCGGGCCGGGGCGGGCTTCGCCCCCGGTACCTCCAGCCGCTTCTATTTACGCGCGCCGCGTTCCAACATATTCACCCCGGCCAAGAGGCCTATTCCCCGGCCCGCACCCCGCCATTGAGACTGCATGGGAATTATTATTTTTTTATCTCTCAACCTGTCCAAGAGGCCTGCTGCCCGCCGCAATTGCCGCCGGGCCGGCCCGCACCCTGCCATTGAGACTGAACGGGAATTATTATTTTTTTATCTCTCAACCTGTCCAAGAGGCCTGCTGCCCGCCGCAATCGCCGCCGGGCCGGCCCGCACCCTGCCATTGAGACTGAACGGGGATTATTTATTTTTTTAACTTGGCCGCCGGGCCGGGGCGGGCATCGCCCCCGGTACCTCCAGCCGCTACTATTTCCGCGGGCCGTGTTCCAACACTATTCACCCCGGCCAAGAGGCCTATTCCCCGGCCCGCACCCCGCCATTGAGACTGCACGGGAATTATTATTTTTTTATCTCTCAACCTGTCCAAGAGGCCTGCTGCCCGCCGCACTCGCCGCCGGGCCGGCCCGCACCCCGCCATTGAGACTGAACGGGGATTATTATTTTTTTTAACTCGGCCTCCGGGCCGGGGCGGGCTTCGCCCCCGGTACCTCCAGCCGCTTCTATTTACGCGCGCCGCGTTCCAACATATTCACCCCGGCCAAGAGGCCTATTCCCCGGCCCGCACCCCGCCATTGAGACTGCATGGGAATTATTATTTTTTATCTCTCAACCTGTCCAAGAGGCCTGCTGCCCGCCGCAATCGCCGCCGGGCCGGCCCGCACCCTGCCATTGAGACTGAACGGGATTATTTATTTTTTTAACTTGGCCGCCGGGCCGGGGCGGGCATCGCCCCCGGTACCTCCAGCCGCTACTATTTCCGCGGGCCGTGTTCCAACACTATTCACCCCGGCCAAGAGGCCTATTCCCCGGCCCGCACCCCGCCATTGAGACTGCACGGGAATTATTATTTTTTTTATCTCTCAACCTGTCCAAGAGGCCTGCTGCCCGCCGCACTCGCCGCCGGGCCGGCCCGCACCCCGCCATTGAGACTGAACGGGGATTATTATTTTTTTTAACTCGGCCTCCGGGCCGGGGCGGGCTTCGCCCCCGGTACCTCCACCCGCTTCTATTTACGCGCGCCGCGTTCCAACATATTCACCCCGGCCAAGAGGCCTATTCCCCGGCCCGCACCCCGCCATTGAGACTGCACGGGAATTATTATTTTTTTATCTCTCAACCTGTCCAAGAGGCCTGCTGCCTGCCGCACTCGCCGCCGGGCCGGCCCGCTCCCCGCCATTGAGACTGAACGGGGATTATTATTTTTTTTAACTCGGCCTCCGGGCCGGGGCGGGCTTCGCCCCCGGTACCTCCAGCCGCTTCTATTTACGCGCGCCGCGTTCCAACATATTCACCCCGGCCAAGAGGCCTATTCCCCGGCCCGCACCCCGCCATTGAGACTGCATGGGAATTATTATTTTTTTATCTCTCAACCTGTCCAAGAGGCCTGCTGCCCGCCGCAATTGCCGCCGGGCCGGCCCGCACCCTGCCATTGAGACTGAACGGGAATTATTATTTTTTTATCTCTCAACCTGTCCAAGAGGCCTGCTGCCCGCCGCAATCGCCGCCGGGCCGGCCCGCACCCTGCCATTGAGACTGAACGGGGATTATTTATTTTTTTAACTTGGCCGCCGGGCCGGGGCGGGCATCGCCCCCGGTACCTCCAGCCGCTACTATTTCCGCGGGCCGTGTTCCAACACTATTCACCCCGGCCAAGAGGCCTATTCCCCGGCCCGCACCCCGCCATTGAGACTGCACGGGAATTATTATTTTTTTATCTCTCAACCTGTCCAAGAGGCCTGCTGCCCGCCGCACTCGCCGCCGGGCCGGCCCGCACCCCGCCATTGAGACTGAACGGGGATTATTATTTTTTTTAACTCGGCCTCCGGGCCGGGGCGGGCTTCGCCCCCGGTACCTCCAGCTGCTTCTATTTACGCGCGCCGCGTTCCAACATATTCACCCCGGCCAAGAGGCCTATTCCCCGGCCCGCACCCCGCCATTGAGACTGCATGGGAATTATTATTTTTTATCTCTCAACCTGTCCAAGAGGCCTGCTGCCCGCCGCAATCGCCGCCGGGCCGGCCCGCACCCTGCCATTGAGACTGAACGGGATTATTTATTTTTTTAACTTGGCCGCCGGGCCGGGGCGGGCATCGCCCCCGGTACCTCCAGCCGCTACTATTTCCGCGGGCCGTGTTCCAACACTATTCACCCCGGCCAAGAGGCCTATTCCCCGGCCAGCACCCCGCCATTGAGACTGCACGGGAATTATTATTTTTTTATCTCTCAACCTGTCCAAGAGGCCTGCTGCCCGCCGCAATCGCCGCCGGGCCGGCCCGCACCCCGCCATTGAGACTGAACGGGGATTATTATTTTTTTTAACTCGGCCTCCGGGCCGGGGTGGGCTTCGCCCCCGGTACCTCCAGCCGCTTCTATTTACGCGCGCCGCGTTCCAACATATTCACCCCGGCCAAGAGGCCTATTCCCCGGCCCGCACCCCGCCATTGAGACTGCACGGGAATTATTATTTTTTTATCTCTCAACCTGTCCAAGAGGCCTGCTGCCTGCCGCACTCGCCGCCGGGCCGGCCCGCACCCCGCCATTGAGACTGAACGGGGATTATTATTTTTTTTAACTCGGCCTCCGGGCCGGGGCGGGCTTCGCCCCCGGTACCTCCAGCCGCTTCTATTTACGCGCGCCGCGTTCCAACATATTCACCCCGGCCAAGAGGCCTATTCCCCGGCCCGCACCCCGCCATTGAGACTGCATGGGAATTATTATTTTTTTATCTCTCAACCTGTCCAAGAGGCCTGCTGCCCGCCGCAATTGCCGCCGGGCCGGCCCGCACCCTGCCATTGAGACTGAACGGGAATTATTATTTTTTTATCTCTCAACCTGTCCAAGAGGCCTGCTGCCCGCCGCAATCGCCGCCGGGCCGGCCCGCACCCTGCCATTGAGACTGAACGGGGATTATTTATTTTTTTAACTTGGCCGCCGGGCCGGGGCGGGCATCGCCCCCGGTACCTCCAGCCGCTACTATTTCCGCGGGCCGTGTTCCAACACTATTCACCCCGGCCAAGAGGCCTATTCCCCGGCCCGCACCCCGCCATTGAGACTGCACGGGAATTATTATTTTTTTATCTCTCAACCTGTCCAAGAGGCCTGCTGCCCGCCGCACTCGCCGCCGGGCCGGCCCGCACCCCGCCATTGAGACTGAACGGGGATTATTATTTTTTTTAACTCGGCCTCCGGGCCGGGGCGGGCTTCGCCCCCGGTACCTCCAGCCGCTTCTATTTACGCGCGCCGCGTTCCAACATATTCACCCCGGCCAAGAGGCCTATTCCCCGGCCCGCACCCCGCCATTGAGACTGCATGGGAATTATTATTTTTTATCTCTCAACCTGTCCAAGAGGCCTGCTGCCCGCCGCAATCGCCGCCGGGCCGGCCCGCACCCTGCCATTGAGACTGAACGGGATTATTTATTTTTTTAACTTGGCCGCCGGGCCGGGGCGGGCATCGCCCCCGGTACCTCCAGCCGCTACTATTTCCGCGGGCCGTGTTCCAACACTATTCACCCCGGCCAAGAGGCCTATTCCCCGGCCCGCACCCCGCCATTGAGACTGCACGGGAATTATTATTTTTTTTATCTCTCAACCTGTCCAAGAGGCCTGCTGCCCGCCGCACTCGCCGCCGGGCCGGCCCGCACCCCGCCATTGAGACTGAACGGGGATTATTATTTTTTTTAACTCGGCCTCCGGGCCGGGGCGGGCTTCGCCCCCGGTACCTCCACCCGCTTCTATTTACGCGCGCCGCGTTCCAACATATTCACCCCGGCCAAGAGGCCTATTCCCCGGCCCGCACCCCGCCATTGAGACTGCACGGGAATTATTATTTTTTTATCTCTCAACCTGTCCAAGAGGCCTGCTGCCTGCCGCACTCGCCGCCGGGCCGGCCCGCTCCCCGCCATTGAGACTGAACGGGGATTATTATTTTTTTTAACTCGGCCTCCGGGCCGGGGCGGGCTTCGCCCCCGGTACCTCCAGCCGCTTCTATTTACGCGCGCCGCGTTCCAACATATTCACCCCGGCCAAGAGGCCTATTCCCCGGCCCGCACCCCGCCATTGAGACTGCATGGGAATTATTATTTTTTTATCTCTCAACCTGTCCAAGAGGCCTGCTGCCCGCCGCAATTGCCGCCGGGCCGGCCCGCACCCTGCCATTGAGACTGAACGGGGATTATTTATTTTTTTATCTCTCAACCTGTCCAAGAGGCCTGCTGCCCGCCGCAATCGCCGCCGGGCCGGCCCGCACCCTGCCATTGAGACTGAACGGGGATTATTTATTTTTTTAACTTGGCCGCCGGGCCGGGGCGGGCATCGCCCCCGGTACCTCCAGCCGCTACTATTTCCGCGGGCCGTGTTCCAACACTATTCACCCCGGCCAAGAGGCCTATTCCCCGGCCCGCACCCCGCCATTGAGACTGCACGGGAATTATTATTTTTTTATCTCTCAACCTGTCCAAGAGGCCTGCTGCCCGCCGCACTCGCTGCCGGGCCGGCCCGCACCCCGCCATTGAGACTGAACGGGGATTATTTTTTTTAACTCGGCCTCCGGGCCGGGGCGGGCTTCGCCCCCGGTACCTCCAGCCGCTTCTATTTACGCGCGCCGCGTTCCAACATATTCACCCCGGCCAAGAGGCCTATTCCCCGGCCCGCACCCCGCCATTGAGACTGCATGGGAATTATTATTTTTTTATCTCTCAACCTGTCCAAGAGGCCTGCTGCCCGCCGCAATTGCCGCCGGGCCGGCCCGCACCCTGCCATTGAGACTGAACGGGAATTATTATTTTTTTATCTCTCAACCTGTCCAAGAGGCCTGCTGCCCGCCGCAATCGCCGCCGGGCCGGCCCGCACCCTGCCATTGAGACTGAACGGGGATTATTTATTTTTTTAACTTGGCCGCCGGGCCGGGGCGGGCATCGCCCCCGGTACCTCCAGCCGCTACTATTTCCGCGGGCCGTGTTCCAACACTATTCACCCCGGCCAAGAGGCCTATTCCCCGGCCCGCACCCCGCCATTGAGACTGCACGGGAATTATTATTTTTTTATCTCTCAACCTGTCCAAGAGGCCTGCTGCCCGCCGCACTCGCCGCCGGGCCGGCCCGCACCCCGCCATTGAGACTGAACGGGGATTATTATTTTTTTTAACTCGGCCTCCGGGCCGGGGCGGGCTTCGCCCCCGGTACCTCCAGCCGCTTCTATTTACGCGCGCCGCGTTCCAACATATTCACCCCGGCCAAGAGGCCTATTCCCCGGCCCGCACCCCGCCATTGAGACTGCATGGGAATTATTATTTTTTATCTCTCAACCTGTCCAAGAGGCCTGCTGCCCGCCGCAATCGCCGCCGGGCCGGCCCGCACCCTGCCATTGAGACTGAACGGGATTATTTATTTTTTTAACTTGGCCGCCGGGCCGGGGCGGGCATCGCCCCCGGTACCTCCAGCCGCTACTATTTCCGCGGGCCGTGTTCCAACACTATTCACCCCGGCCAAGAGGCCTATTCCCCGGCCCGCACCCCGCCATTGAGACTGCACGGGAATTATTATTTTTTTTATCTCTCAACCTGTCCAAGAGGCCTGCTGCCCGCCGCACTCGCCGCCGGGCCGGCCCGCACCCCGCCATTGAGACTGAACGGGGATTATTATTTTTTTTAACTCGGCCTCCGGGCCGGGGCGGGCTTCGCCCCCGGTACCTCCACCCGCTTCTATTTACGCGCGCCGCGTTCCAACATATTCACCCCGGCCAAGAGGCCTATTCCCCGGCCCGCACCCCGCCATTGAGACTGCACGGGAATTATTATTTTTTTATCTCTCAACCTGTCCAAGAGGCCTGCTGCCTGCCGCACTCGCCGCCGGGCCGGCCCGCTCCCCGCCATTGAGACTGAACGGGGATTATTATTTTTTTTAACTCGGCCTCCGGGCCGGGGCGGGCTTCGCCCCCGGTACCTCCAGCCGCTTCTATTTACGCGCGCCGCGTTCCAACATATTCACCCCGGCCAAGAGGCCTATTCCCCGGCCCGCACCCCGCCATTGAGACTGCATGGGAATTATTATTTTTTTATCTCTCAACCTGTCCAAGAGGCCTGCTGCCCGCCGCAATTGCCGCCGGGCCGGCCCGCACCCTGCCATTGAGACTGAACGGGAATTATTATTTTTTTATCTCTCAACCTGTCCAAGAGGCCTGCTGCCCGCCGCAATCGCCGCCGGGCCGGCCCGCACCCTGCCATTGAGACTGAACGGGGATTATTTATTTTTTTAACTTGGCCGCCGGGCCGGGGCGGGCATCGCCCCCGGTACCTCCAGCCGCTACTATTTCCGCGGGCCGTGTTCCAACACTATTCACCCCGGCCAAGAGGCCTATTCCCCGGCCCGCACCCCGCCATTGAGACTGCACGGGAATTATTATTTTTTTATCTCTCAACCTGTCCAAGAGGCCTGCTGCCCGCCGCACTCGCCGCCGGGCCGGCCCGCACCCCGCCATTGAGACTGAACGGGGATTATTATTTTTTTTAACTCGGCCTCCGGGCCGGGGCGGGCTTCGCCCCCGGTACCTCCAGCTGCTTCTATTTACGCGCGCCGCGTTCCAACATATTCACCCCGGCCAAGAGGCCTATTCCCCGGCCCGCACCCCGCCATTGAGACTGCATGGGAATTATTATTTTTTATCTCTCAACCTGTCCAAGAGGCCTGCTGCCCGCCGCAATCGCCGCCGGGCCGGCCCGCACCCTGCCATTGAGACTGAACGGGATTATTTATTTTTTTAACTTGGCCGCCGGGCCGGGGCGGGCATCGCCCCCGGTACCTCCAGCCGCTACTATTTCCGCGGGCCGTGTTCCAACACTATTCACCCCGGCCAAGAGGCCTATTCCCCGGCCAGCACCCCGCCATTGAGACTGCACGGGAATTATTATTTTTTTATCTCTCAACCTGTCCAAGAGGCCTGCTGCCCGCCGCACTCGCCGCCGGGCCGGCCCGCTCCCCGCCATTGAGACTGAACGGGGATTATTATTTTTTTTAACTCGGCCTCCGGGCCGGGGCGGGCTTCGCCCCCGGTACCTCCAGCCGCTTCTATTTACGCGCGCCGCGTTCCAACATATTCACCCCGGCCAAGAGGCCTATTCCCCGGCCCGCACCCCGCCATTGAGACTGCATGGGAATTATTATTTTTTTATCTCTCAACCTGTCCAAGAGGCCTGCTGCCCGCCGCAATTGCCGCCGGGCCGGCCCGCACCCTGCCATTGAGACTGAACGGGGATTATTTATTTTTTTATCTCTCAACCTGTCCAAGAGGCCTGCTGCCCGCCGCAATCGCCGCCGGGCCGGCCCGCACCCTGCCATTGAGACTGAACGGGGATTATTTATTTTTTTAACTTGGCCGCCGGGCCGGGGCGGGCATCGCCCCCGGTACCTCCAGCCGCTACTATTTCCGCGGGCCGTGTTCCAACACTATTCACCCCGGCCAAGAGGCCTATTCCCCGGCCCGCACCCCGCCATTGAGACTGCACGGGAATTATTATTTTTTTATCTCTCAACCTGTCCAAGAGGCCTGCTGCCCGCCGCACTCGCTGCCGGGCCGGCCCGCACCCCGCCATTGAGACTGAACGGGGATTATTTTTTTTAACTCGGCCTCCGGGCCGGGGCGGGCTTCGCCCCCGGTACCTCCAGCCGCTTCTATTTACGCGCGCCGCGTTCCAACATATTCACCCCGGCCAAGAGGCCTATTCCCCGGCCCGCACCCCGCCATTGAGACTGCATGGGAATTATTATTTTTTTATCTCTCAACCTGTCCAAGAGGCCTGCTGCCCGCCGCAATTGCCGCCGGGCCGGCCCGCACCCTGCCATTGAGACTGAACGGGAATTATTATTTTTTTATCTCTCAACCTGTCCAAGAGGCCTGCTGCCCGCCGCAATCGCCGCCGGGCCGGCCCGCACCCTGCCATTGAGACTGAACGGGGATTATTTATTTTTTTAACTTGGCCGCCGGGCCGGGGCGGGCATCGCCCCCGGTACCTCCAGCCGCTACTATTTCCGCGGGCCGTGTTCCAACACTATTCACCCCGGCCAAGAGGCCTATTCCCCGGCCCGCACCCCGCCATTGAGACTGCACGGGAATTATTATTTTTTTATCTCTCAACCTGTCCAAGAGGCCTGCTGCCCGCCGCACTCGCCGCCGGGCCGGCCCGCACCCCGTCATTGAGACTGAACGGGGATTATTATTTTTTTTAACTCGGCCTCCGGGCCGGGGCGGGCTTCGCCCCCGGTACCTCCAGCCGCTTCTATTTACGCGCGCCGCGTTCCAACATATTCACCCCGGCCAAGAGGCCTATTCCCCGGCCCGCACCCCGCCATTGAGACTGCATGGGAATTATTATTTTTTATCTCTCAACCTGTCCAAGAGGCCTGCTGCCCGCCGCAATCGCCGCCGGGCCGGCCCGCACCCTGCCATTGAGACTGAACGGGATTATTTATTTTTTTAACTTGGCCGCCGGGCCGGGGCGGGCATCGCCCCCGGTACCTCCAGCCGCTACTATTTCCGCGGGCCGTGTTCCAACACTATTCACCCCGGCCAAGAGGCCTATTCCCCGGCCCGCACCCCGCCATTGAGACTGCACGGGAATTATTATTTTTTTTATCTCTCAACCTGTCCAAGAGGCCTGCTGCCCGCCGCACTCGCCGCCGGGCCGGCCCGCACCCCGCCATTGAGACTGAACGGGGATTATTATTTTTTTTAACTCGGCCTCCGGGCCGGGGCGGGCTTCGCCCCCGGTACCTCCACCCGCTTCTATTTACGCGCGCCGCGTTCCAACATATTCACCCCGGCCAAGAGGCCTATTCCCCGGCCCGCACCCCGCCATTGAGACTGCACGGGAATTATTATTTTTTTATCTCTCAACCTGTCCAAGAGGCCTGCTGCCTGCCGCACTCGCCGCCGGGCCGGCCCGCTCCCCGCCATTGAGACTGAACGGGGATTATTATTTTTTTTAACTCGGCCTCCGGGCCGGGGCGGGCTTCGCCCCCGGTACCTCCAGCCGCTTCTATTTACGCGCGCCGCGTTCCAACATATTCACCCCGGCCAAGAGGCCTATTCCCCGGCCCGCACCCCGCCATTGAGACTGCATGGGAATTATTATTTTTTTATCTCTCAACCTGTCCAAGAGGCCTGCTGCCCGCCGCAATTGCCGCCGGGCCGGCCCGCACCCTGCCATTGAGACTGAACGGGAATTATTATTTTTTTATCTCTCAACCTGTCCAAGAGGCCTGCTGCCCGCCGCAATCGCCGCCGGGCCGGCCCGCACCCTGCCATTGAGACTGAACGGGGATTATTTATTTTTTTAACTTGGCCGCCGGGCCGGGGCGGGCATCGCCCCCGGTACCTCCAGCCGCTACTATTTCCGCGGGCCGTGTTCCAACACTATTCACCCCGGCCAAGAGGCCTATTCCCCGGCCCGCACCCCGCCATTGAGACTGCACGGGAATTATTATTTTTTTATCTCTCAACCTGTCCAAGAGGCCTGCTGCCCGCCGCACTCGCCGCCGGGCCGGCCCGCACCCCGCCATTGAGACTGAACGGGGATTATTATTTTTTTTAACTCGGCCTCCGGGCCGGGGCGGGCTTCGCCCCCGGTACCTCCAGCTGCTTCTATTTACGCGCGCCGCGTTCCAACATATTCACCCCGGCCAAGAGGCCTATTCCCCGGCCCGCACCCCGCCATTGAGACTGCATGGGAATTATTATTTTTTATCTCTCAACCTGTCCAAGAGGCCTGCTGCCCGCCGCAATCGCCGCCGGGCCGGCCCGCACCCTGCCATTGAGACTGAACGGGATTATTTATTTTTTTAACTTGGCCGCCGGGCCGGGGCGGGCATCGCCCCCGGTACCTCCAGCCGCTACTATTTCCGCGGGCCGTGTTCCAACACTATTCACCCCGGCCAAGAGGCCTATTCCCCGGCCAGCACCCCGCCATTGAGACTGCACGGGAATTATTATTTTTTTATCTCTCAACCTGTCCAAGAGGCCTGCTGCCCGCCGCAATCGCCGCCGGGCCGGCCCGCACCCCGCCATTGAGACTGAACGGGGATTATTATTTTTTTTAACTCGGCCTCCGGGCCGGGGTGGGCTTCGCCCCCGGTACCTCCAGCCGCTTCTATTTACGCGCGCCGCGTTCCAACATATTCACCCCGGCCAAGAGGCCTATTCCCCGGCCCGCACCCCGCCATTGAGACTGCACGGGAATTATTATTTTTTTATCTCTCAACCTGTCCAAGAGGCCTGCTGCCTGCCGCACTCGCCGCCGGGCCGGCCCGCACCCCGCCATTGAGACTGAACGGGGATTATTATTTTTTTTAACTCGGCCTCCGGGCCGGGGCGGGCTTCGCCCCCGGTACCTCCAGCCGCTTCTATTTACGCGCGCCGCGTTCCAACATATTCACCCCGGCCAAGAGGCCTATTCCCCGGCCCGCACCCCGCCATTGAGACTGCATGGGAATTATTATTTTTTTATCTCTCAACCTGTCCAAGAGGCCTGCTGCCCGCCGCAATTGCCGCCGGGCCGGCCCGCACCCTGCCATTGAGACTGAACGGGAATTATTATTTTTTTATCTCTCAACCTGTCCAAGAGGCCTGCTGCCCGCCGCAATCGCCGCCGGGCCGGCCCGCACCCTGCCATTGAGACTGAACGGGGATTATTTATTTTTTTAACTTGGCCGCCGGGCCGGGGCGGGCATCGCCCCCGGTACCTCCAGCCGCTACTATTTCCGCGGGCCGTGTTCCAACACTATTCACCCCGGCCAAGAGGCCTATTCCCCGGCCCGCACCCCGCCATTGAGACTGCACGGGAATTATTATTTTTTTATCTCTCAACCTGTCCAAGAGGCCTGCTGCCCGCCGCACTCGCCGCCGGGCCGGCCCGCACCCCGCCATTGAGATTGAACGGGGATTATTATTTTTTTTAACTCGGCCTCCGGGCCGGGGCGGGCTTCGCCCCCGGTACCTCCAGCCGCTTCTATTTACGCGCGCCGCGTTCCAACATATTCACCCCGGCCAAGAGGCCTATTCCCCGGCCCGCACCCCGCCATTGAGACTGCATGGGAATTATTATTTTTTATCTCTCAACCTGTCCAAGAGGCCTGCTGCCCGCCGCAATCGCCGCCGGGCCGGCCCGCACCCTGCCATTGAGACTGAACGGGATTATTTATTTTTTTAACTTGGCCGCCGGGCCGGGGCGGGCATCGCCCCCGGTACCTCCAGCCGCTACTATTTCCGCGGGCCGTGTTCCAACACTATTCACCCCGGCCAAGAGGCCTATTCCCCGGCCCGCACCCCGCCATTGAGACTGCACGGGAATTATTATTTTTTTTATCTCTCAACCTGTCCAAGAGGCCTGCTGCCCGCCGCACTCGCCGCCGGGCCGGCCCGCACCCCGCCATTGAGACTGAACGGGGATTATTATTTTTTTTAACTCGGCCTCCGGGCCGGGGCGGGCTTCGCCCCCGGTACCTCCACCCGCTTCTATTTACGCGCGCCGCGTTCCAACATATTCACCCCGGCCAAGAGGCCTATTCCCCGGCCCGCACCCCGCCATTGAGACTGCACGGGAATTATTATTTTTTTATCTCTCAACCTGTCCAAGAGGCCTGCTGCCTGCCGCACTCGCCGCCGGGCCGGCCCGCTCCCCGCCATTGAGACTGAACGGGGATTATTATTTTTTTTAACTCGGCCTCCGGGCCGGGGCGGGCTTCGCCCCCGGTACCTCCAGCCGCTTCTATTTACGCGCGCCGCGTTCCAACATATTCACCCCGGCCAAGAGGCCTATTCCCCGGCCCGCACCCCGCCATTGAGACTGCATGGGAATTATTATTTTTTTATCTCTCAACCTGTCCAAGAGGCCTGCTGCCCGCCGCAATTGCCGCCGGGCCGGCCCGCACCCTGCCATTGAGACTGAACGGGGATTATTTATTTTTTTAACTTGGCCGCCGGGCCGGGGCGGGCATCGCCCCCGGTACCTCCAGCCGCTACTATTTCCGCGGGCCGTGTTCCAACACTATTCACCCCGGCCAAGAGGCCTATTCCCCGGCCCGCACCCCGCCATTGAGACTGCACGGGAATTATTATTTTTTTATCTCTCAACCTGTCCAAGAGGCCTGCTGCCCGCCGCACTCGCTGCCGGGCCGGCCCGCACCCCGCCATTGAGACTGAACGGGGATTATTATTTTTTTTAACTCGGCCTCCGGGCCGGGGCGGGCTTCGCCCCCGGTACCTCCAGCCGCTTCTATTTACGCGCGCCGCGTTCCAACATATTCACCCCGGCCAAGAGGCCTATTCCCCGGCCACACTCGTCCGCCGGGCCGGCCCGCACCCCGCCGTTGAGACTGCACGGGAATTATTATTTTTATATCTCTCAACCTGTCCAAGAGGCCTGCTGCCCGCCGCAATCGCCGCCGGGCCGGCCCGCACCCTGCCTTTGAGACTGAACGGGGATTATTTATTTTTTTAACTTGGCCGCCGCCCGGGGCGGGCATCGCCCCGGTACCTCCAGCCGTTACTATTTCCGCGGGCCGTGTTCCAACACTATTCACCCCGGCCAAGAGGCCTATTCCCCGGCCCGCACCCCGCCATTGAGACTGCATGGGAATTATTATTTTTTTATCTCTCAACCTGTCCAAGAGACCTGCTGCCCGCCGCAATCGCCGCCGGGCCGGCCCGCACCCTGCCATTGAGACTGAACGGGATTATTTATTTTTTTAACTTGGCCGCCGGGCCGGGGCGGGCATCGCCCCCGGTACCTCCAGCCGCTACTATTTCCGCGGGCCGTGTTCCAACACTATTCACCCCGGCCAAGAGGCGTATTCCCCGGCCCGCACCCCGCCATTGAGACTGCACGGGAATTATTATTTTTTTATCTCTCAACCTGTCCAAGAGGCCTGCTGCCCGCCGCACTCGCCGCCGGGCCGGCCCGCACCCCGCCATTGAGACTGAACGGGGATTATTATTTTTTTTAACTCGGCCTCCGGGCCGGGGCGGGCTTCGCCCCCGGTACCTCCAGCCGCTTCTATTTACGCGCGCCGCGTTCCAACATATTCACCCCGGCCAAGAGGCCTATTCCCCGGCCCGCACCCCGCCATTGAGACTGCACGGGAATTATTATTTTTTTATCTCTCAACCTGTCCAAGAGGCCTGCTGCCCGCCGCACTCGCCGCCGGGCCGGCCCGCACCCCGCCATTGAGACTGAACGGGGATTATTATTTTTTTTAACTCGGCCTCCGGGCCGGGGCGGGCTTCGCCCCCGGTACCTCCAGCCGCTTCTATTTACGCGCGCCGCGTTCCAACATATTCACCCCGGCCAAGAGGCCTATTCCCCGGCCCGCACCCCGCCATTGAGACTGCATGGGAATTATTATTTTTTTATCTCTCAACCTGTCCAAGAGGCCTGCTGCCCGCCGCAATCGCCGCCGGGCCGGCCCGCACCCTGCCATTGAGACTGAACGGGATTATTTATTTTTTTAACTTGGCCGCCGGGCCGGGGCGGGCATCGCCCCCGGTACCTCCAGCCGCTACTATTTCCGCGGGCCGTGTTCCAACACTATTCACCCCGGCCAAGAGGCCTATTCCCCGGCCCGCACCCCGCCATTGAGACTGCATGGGAATTATTATTTTTTTATCTCTCAACCTGTCCAAGAGGCCTGCTGCCCGCCGCACTCGCCGCCGGGCCGGCCCGCACCCCGCCATTGAGACTGAACGGGGATTATTATTTTTTTTAACCCGGCCTCCGGGCCGGGGCGGGCTTCGCCCCCGGTACCTCCAGCCGCTTCTATTTACGCGCGCCGCGTTCCAACATATTCACCCCGGCCAAGAGGCCTATTCCCCGGCCCGCACCCCGCCATTGAGACTGCACGGGAATTATTATTTTTTTATCTCTCAACCTGTCCAAGAGGCCTGCTGCCTGCCGCACTCGCCGCCGGGCCGGCCCGCACCCCGCCATTGAGACTGAAAGGGGATTATTATTTTTTTTAACTCGGCCTCCGGGCCGGGGCGGGCTTCGCCCCCGGTACCTCCAGCCGCTTCTATTTACGCGCGCCGCGTTCCAACATATTCACCCCGGCCAAGAGGCCTATTCCCCGGCCCGCACCCCGCCATTGAGACTGCATGGGAATTATTATTTTTTTATCTCTCAACCTGTCCAAGAGGCCTGCTGCCCGCCGCAATTGCCGCCGGGCCGGCCCGCACCCTGCCATTGAGACTGAACGGGAATTATTATTTTTTTATCTCTCAACCTGTCCAAGAGGCCTGCTGCCCGCCGCAATCGCCGCTGGGCCGGCCCGCACCCTGCCATTGAGACTGAACGGGGATTATTTATTTTTTTAACTTGGCCGCCGGGCCGGGGCGGGCATCGCCCCCGGTACCTCCAGCCGCTACTATTTCCGCGGGCCGTGTTCCAACACTATTCACCCCGGCCAAGAGGCCTATTCCCCGGCCCGCACCCCGCCATTGAGACTGCACGGGAATTATTATTTTTTTATCTCTCAACCTGTCCAAGAGGCCTGCTGCCCGCCGCACTCGCCGCCGGGCCGGCCCGCACCCCGCCATTGAGACTGAACGGGGATTATTATTTTTTTTAACTCGGCCTCCGGGCCGGGGCGGGCTTCGCCCCCGGTACCTCCAGCCGCTTCTATTTACGCGCGCCACGTTCCAACATATTCACCCCGGCCAAGAGGCCTATTCCCCGGCCCGCACCCCGCCATTGAGACTGCACGGGAATTATTATTTTTTTATCTCTCAACCTGTCCAAGAGGCCTGCTGCCCGGCGCACTCGCCGCCGGGCCGGCCCGCACCCCGCCATTGAGACTGAACGGGGATTATTATTTTTTTTAACTCGGCCTCCGGGCCGGGGCGGGCTTCGCCCCCGGTACCTCCAGCCGCTTCTATTTACGCGCGCCGCGTTCCAACATATTCACCCCGGCCAAGAGGCCTATTCCCCGGCCCGCACCCCGCCATTGAGACTGCATGGGAATTATTATTTTTTTATCTCTCAACCTGTCCAAGAGGCCTGCTGCCCGCCGCAATCGCCGCCGGGCCGGCCCGCACCCTGCCATTGAGACTGAACGGGATTATTTATTTTTTTAACTTGGCCGCCGGGCCGGGGCGGGCATCGCCCCCGGTACCTCCAGCCGCTACTATTTCCGCGGGCCGTGTTCCAACACTATTCACCCCGGCCAAGAGGCCTATTCCCCGGCCCGCACCCCGCCATTGAGACTGCACGGGAATTATTATTTTTTTATCTCTCAACCTGTCCAAGAGGCCTGCTGCCCGCCGCAATCGCCGCCGGGCCGGCCCGCACCCTGCCATTGAGACTGAACGGGGATTATTTATTTTTTTAACTTGGCCGCCGGGCCGGGGCGGGCATCGCCCCCGGTACCTCCAGCCGCTACTATTTCCGCGGGCCGTGTTCCAACACTATTCACCCCGGCCAAGAGGCCTATTCCCCGGCCCGCACCCCGCCATTGAGACTGCACGGGAATTATTATTTTTTTATCTCTCAACCTGTCCAAGAGGCCTGCTGCCCGCCGCACTCGCCGCCGGGCCGGCCCGCACCCCGCCATTGAGACTGAACGGGGATTATTATTTTTTTTAACTCGGCCTCCGGGCCGGGGCGGGCTTCGCCCCCGGTACCTCCAGCCGCTTCTATTTACGCGCGCCGCGTTCCAACATATTCACCCCGGCCAAGAGGCCTATTCCCCGGCCCGCACCCCGCCATTGAGACTGCATGGGAATTATTATTTTTTATCTCTCAACCTGTCCAAGAGGCCTGCTGCCCGCCGCAATCGCCGCCGGGCCGGCCCGCACCCTGCCATTGAGACTGAACGGGATTATTTATTTTTTTAACTTGGCCGCCGGGCCGGGGCGGGCATCGCCCCCGGTACCTCCAGCCGCTACTATTTCCGCGGGCCGTGTTCCAACACTATTCACCCCGGCCAAGAGGCCTATTCCCCGGCCCGCACCCCGCCATTGAGACTGCACGGGAATTATTATTTTTTTATCTCTCAACCTGTCCAAGAGGCCTGCTGCCCGCCGCACTCGCCGCCGGGCCGGCCCGCACCCCGCCATTGAGACTGAACGGGGATTATTATTTTTTTTAACTCGGCCTCCGGGCCGGGGCGGGCTTCGCCCCCGGTACCTCCAGCCGCTTCTATTTACGCGCGCCGCGTTCCAACATATTCACCCCGGCCAAGAGGCCTATTCCCCGGCCCGCACCCCGCCATTGAGACTGCACGGGAATTATTATTTTTTTATCTCTCAACCTGTCCAAGAGGCCTGCTGCCTGCCGCACTCGCCGCCGGGCCGGCCCGCACCCCGCCATTGAGACTGAACGGGGATTATTATTTTTTTTAACTCGGCCTCCGGGCCGGGGCGGGCTTCGCCCCCGGTACCTCCAGCCGCTTCTATTTACGCGCGCCGCGTTCCAACATATTCACCCCGGCCAAGAGGCCTATTCCCCGGCCCGCACCCCGCCATTGAGACTGCATGGGAATTATTATTTTTTTATCTCTCAACCTGTCCAAGAGGCCTGCTGCCCGCCGCACTCGCCGCCGGGCCGGCCCGCACCCCGCCATTGAGACTGAACGGGGATTATTATTTTTTTTAACTCGGCCTCCGGGCCGGGGCGGGCTTTGCCCCCGGTACCTCCAGCCGCTTCTATTTACGCGCGCCGCGTTCCAACATATTCACCCCGGCCAAGAGGCCTATTCCCCGGCACGCACCCCGCCATTGAGACTGCACGGGAATTATTATTTTTTTATCTCTCAACCTGTCCAAGAGGCCTGCTGCCTGCCGCACTCGCCGCCGGGCCGGCCCGCACCCCGCCATTGAGACTGAACGGGGATTATTATTTTTTTTAACTCGGCCTCCGGGCCGGGGCGGGCTTCGCCCCCGGTACCTCCAGCCGCTTCTATTTACGCGCGCCGCGTTCCAACATATTCACCCCGGCCAAGAGGCCTATTCCCCGGCCCGCACCCCGCCATTGAGACTGCATGGGAATTATTATTTTTTTATCTCTCAACCTGTCCAAGAGGCCTGCTGCCCGCCGCAATCGCCGCCGGGCCGGCCCGCACCCTGCCATTGAGACTGAAGGGGATTATTTATTTTTTTAACTTGGCCGCCGTGCCGGGGCGGGCATCGCCCCCGGTACCTCCAGCCGCTACTATTTCCGCGGGCCGTGTTCCAACACTATTCACCCCGGCCAAGAGGCCTATTCCCCGGCCCGCACCCCGCCATTGAGACTGAACGGGGATTATTTTTTTTAACTCGGCCTCCGGGCCGGGGCGGGCTTCGCCCCCGGTACCTCCAGCCGCTTCTATTTACGCGCGCCGCGTTCCAACATATTCACCCCGGCCAAGAGGCCTATTCCCCGGCCCGCACCCCGCCATTGAGACTGCATGGGAATTATTTTTTTTTTATCTCTCAACCTGTCCAAGAGGCCTGCTGCCCGCCGCAATTGCCGCCGGGCCGGCCCGCACCCTGCCATTGAGACTGAACGGGAATTATTATTTTTTTATCTCTCAACCTGTCCAAGAGGCCTGCTGCCCGCCGCAATCGCCGCCGGGCCGGCCCGCACCCTGCCATTGAGACTGAACGGGGATTATTTATTTTTTTAACTTGGCCGCCGGGCCGGGGCGGGCATCGCCCCCGGTACCTCCAGCCGCTACTATTTCCGCGGGCCGTGTTCCAACACTATTCACCCCGGCCAAGAGGCCTATTCCCCGGCCCGCACCCCGCCATTGAGACTGCACGGGAATTATTATTTTTTTATCTCTCAACCTGTCCAAGAGGCCTGCTGCCCGCCGCACTCGCCGCCGGGCCGGCCCGCACCCCGCCATTGAGACTGAACGGGGATTATTATTTTTTTTAACTCGGCCTCCGGGCCGGGGCGGGCTTCGCCCCCGGTACCTCCAGCCGCTTCTATTTACGCGCGCCGCGTTCCAACATATTCACCCCGGCCAAGAGGCCTATTCCCCGGCCCGCACCCCGCCATTGAGACTGCACGGGAATTATTATTTTTTTATCTCTCAACCTGTCCAAGAGGCCTGCTGCCCGCCGCACTCGCCGCCGGGCCGGCCCGCACCCCGCCATTGAGACTGAACGGGGATTATTATTTTTTTTAACTCGGCCTCCGGGCCGGGGCGGGCTTCGCCCCCGGTACCTCCAGCCGCTTCTATTTACGCGCGCCGCGTTCCAACATATTCACCCCGGCCAAGAGGCCTATTCCCCGGCCCGCACCCCGCCATTGAGACTGCATGGGAATTATTATTTTTTTATCTCTCAACCTGTCCAAGAGGCCTGCTGCCCGCCGCAATCGCCGCCGGGCCGGCCCGCACCCTGCCATTGAGACTGAACGGGGATTATTTATTTTTTTAACTTGGCCGCCGTGCCGGGGCGGGCATCGCCCCCGGTACCTCCAGCCGCTACTATTTCCGCGGGCCGTGTTCCAACACTATTCACCCCGGCCAAGAGGCCTATTCCCCGGCCCGCACCCCGCCATTGAGACTGCACGGGAATTATTATTTTTTTATCTCTCAACCTGTCCAAGAGGCCTGCTGCCCGCCGCACTCGCTGCCGGGCCGGCCCGCACCCCGCCATTGAGACTGAACGGGGATTATTTTTTTTAACTCGGCCTCCGGGCCGGGGCGGGCTTCGCCCCCGGTACCTCCAGCCGCTTCTATTTACGCGCGCCGCGTTCCAACATATTCACCCCGGCCAAGAGGCCTATTCCCCGGCCACACTCGTCCGCCGGGCCGGCCCGCACCCCGCCGTTGAGACTGCACGGGAATTATTATTTTTATATCTCTCAACCTGTCCAAGAGGCCTGCTGCCCGCCGCAATCGCCGCCGGGCCGGCCCGCACCCTGCCTTTGAGACTGAACGGGGATTATTTATTTTTTTAACTTGGCCGCCGCCCGGGGCGGGCATCGCCCCCGGTACCTCCAGCCGTTACTATTTCCGCGGGCCGTGTTCCAACACTATTCACCCCGGCCAAGAGGCCTATTCCCCGGCCCGCACCCCGCCATTGAGACTGCATGGGAATTATTATTTTTTTATCTCTCAACCTGTCCAAGAGGCCTGCTGCCCGCCGCAATCGCCGCCGGGCCGGCCCGCACCCTGCCATTGAGACTGAACGGGATTATTTATTTTTTTAACTTGGCCGCCGGGCCGGGGCGGGCATCGCCCCCGGTACCTCCAGCCGCTACTATTTCCGCGGGCCGTGTTCCAACACTATTCACCCCGGCCAAGAGGCGTATTCCCCGGCCCGCACCCCGCCATTGAGACTGCACGGGAATTATTATTTTTTTATCTCTCAACCTGTCCAAGAGGCCTGCTGCCCGCCGCACTCGCCGCCGGGCCGGCCCGCACCCCGCCATTGAGACTGAACGGGGATTATTATTTTTTTTAACTCGGCCTCCGGGCCGGGGCGGGCTTCGCCCCCGGTACCTCCAGCCGCTTCTATTTACGCGCGCCGCGTTCCAACATATTCACCCCGGCCAAGAGGCCTATTCCCCGGCCCGCACCCCGCCATTGAGACTGCACGGGAATTATTATTTTTTTATCTCTCAACCTGTCCAAGAGGCCTGCTGCCCGCCGCACTCGCCGCCGGGCCGGCCCGCACCCCGCCATTGAGACTGAACGGGGATTATTATTTTTTTTAACTCGGCCTCCGGGCCGGGGCGGGCTTCGCCCCCGGTACCTCCAGCCGCTTCTATTTACGCGCGCCGCGTTCCAACATATTCACCCCGGCCAAGAGGCCTATTCCCCGGCCCGCACCCCGCCATTGAGACTGCATGGGAATTATTATTTTTTTATCTCTCAACCTGTCCAAGAGGCCTGCTGCCCGCCGCAATCGCCGCCGGGCCGGCCCGCACCCTGCCATTGAGACTGAACGGGATTATTTATTTTTTTAACTTGGCCGCCGGGCCGGGGCGGGCATCGCCCCCGGTACCTCCAGCCGCTACTATTTCCGCGGGCCGTGTTCCAACACTATTCACCCCGGCCAAGAGGCCTATTCCCCGGCCCGCACCCCGCCATTGAGACTGCATGGGAATTATTATTTTTTTATCTCTCAACCTGTCCAAGAGGCCTGCTGCCCGCCGCACTCGCCGCCGGGCCGGCCCGCACCCCGCCATTGAGACTGAACGGGGATTATTATTTTTTTTAACCCGGCCTCCGGGCCGGGGCGGGCTTCGCCCCCGGTACCTCCAGCCGCTTCTATTTACGCGCGCCGCGTTCCAACATATTCACCCCGGCCAAGAGGCCTATTCCCCGGCCCGCACCCCGCCATTGAGACTGCACGGGAATTATTATTTTTTTATCTCTCAACCTGTCCAAGAGGCCTGCTGCCTGCCGCACTCGCCGCCGGGCCGGCCCGCACCCCGCCATTGAGACTGAAAGGGGATTATTATTTTTTTTAACTCGGCCTCCGGGCCGGGGCGGGCTTCGCCCCCGGTACCTCCAGCCGCTTCTATTTACGCGCGCCGCGTTCCAACATATTCACCCCGGCCAAGAGGCCTATTCCCCGGCCCGCACCCCGCCATTGAGACTGCACGGGAATTATTATTTTTTTATCTCTCAACCTGTCCAAGAGGCCTGCTGCCCGCCGCACTCGCCGCCGGGCCGGCCCGCACCCCGCCATTGAGACTGAACGGGGATTATTATTTTTTTTAACTCGGCCTCCGGGCCGGGGCGGGCTTCGCCCCCGGTACCTCCAGCCGCTTCTATTTACGCGCGCCGCGTTCCAACATATTCACCCCGGCCAAGAGGCCTATTCCCCGGCCCGCACCCTGCCATTGAGACTGAACGGGATTATTTATTTTTTTAACTTGGCCGCCGGGCCGGGGCGGGCATCGCCCCCGGTACCTCCAGCCGCTACTATTTCCGCGGGCCGTGTTCCAACACTATTCACCCCGGCCAAGAGGCCTATTCCCCGGCCCGCACCCCGCCATTGAGACTGCATGGGAATTATTATTTTTTTATCTCTCAACCTGTCCAAGAGGCCTGCTGCCCGCCGCACTCGCCGCCGGGCCGGCCCGCACCCCGCCATTGAGACTGAACGGGGATTATTATTTTTTTTAACCCGGCCTCCGGGCCGGGGCGGGCTTCGCCCCCGGTACCTCCAGCCGCTTCTATTTACGCGCGCCGCGTTCCAACATATTCACCCCGGCCAAGAGGCCTATTCCCCGGCCCGCACCCCGCCATTGAGACTGCACGGGAATTATTATTTTTTTATCTCTCAACCTGTCCAAGAGGCCTGCTGCCTGCCGCACTCGCCGCCGGGCCGGCCCGCACCCCGCCATTGAGACTGAAAGGGGATTATTATTTTTTTTAACTCGGCCTCCGGGCCGGGGCGGGCTTCGCCCCCGGTACCTCCAGCCGCTTCTATTTACGCGCGCCGCGTTCCAACATATTCACCCCGGCCAAGAGGCCTATTCCCCGGCCCGCACCCCGCCATTGAGACTGCATGGGAATTATTATTTTTTTATCTCTCAACCTGTCCAAGAGGCCTGCTGCCCGCCGCAATTGCCGCCGGGCCGGCCCGCACCCTGCCATTGAGACTGAACGGGAATTATTATTTTTTTATCTCTCAACCTGTCCAAGAGGCCTGCTGCCCGCCGCAATCGCCGCTGGGCCGGCCCGCACCCTGCCATTGAGACTGAACGGGGATTATTTATTTTTTTAACTTGGCCGCCGGGCCGGGGCGGGCATCGCCCCCGGTACCTCCAGCCGCTACTATTTCCGCGGGCCGTGTTCCAACACTATTCACCCCGGCCAAGAGGCCTATTCCCCAGCCCGCACCCCGCCATTGAGACTGCACGGGAATTATTATTTTTTTATCTCTCAACCTGTCCAAGAGGCCTGCTGCCCGCCGCACTCGCCGCCGGGCCGGCCCGCACCCCGCCATTGAGACTGAACGGGGATTATTATTTTTTTTAACTCGGCCTCCGGGCCGGGGCGGGCTTCGCCCCCGGTACCTCCAGCCGCTTCTATTTACGCGCGCCACGTTCCAACATATTCACCCCGGCCAAGAGGCCTATTCCCCGGCCCGCACCCCGCCATTGAGACTGCACGGGAATTATTATTTTTTTATCTCTCAACCTGTCCAAGAGGCCTGCTGCCCGCCGCACTCGCCGCCGGGCCGGCCCGCACCCCGCCATTGAGACTGAACGGGGATTATTATTTTTTTTAACTCGGCCTCCGGGCCGGGGCGGGCTTCGCCCCCGGTACCTCCAGCCGCTTCTATTTACGCGCGCCGCGTTCCAACATATTCACCCCGGCCAAGAGGCCTATTCCCCGGCCCGCACCCCGCCATTGAGACTGCATGGGAATTATTATTTTTTTATCTCTCAACCTGTCCAAGAGGCCTGCTGCCCGCCGCAATCGCCGCCGGGCCGGCCCGCACCCTGCCATTGAGACTGAACGGGATTATTTATTTTTTTAACTTGGCCGCCGGGCCGGGGCGGGCATCGCCCCCGGTACCTCCAGCCGCTACTATTTCCGCGGGCCGTGTTCCAACACTATTCACCCCGGCCAAGAGGCCTATTCCCCGGCCCGCACCCCGCCATTGAGACTGCACGGGAATTATTATTTTTTTATCTCTCAACCTGTCCAAGAGGCCTGCTGCCCGCCGCAATCGCCGCCGGGCCGGCCCGCACCCCGCCATTGAGACTGAACGGGATTATTATTTTTTTTAACTCGGCCTCCGGGCCGGGGCGGGCTTCGCCCCCGGTACCTCCAGCCGCTTCTATTTACGCGCGCCGCGTTCCAACATATTCACCCCGGCCAAGAGGCCTATTCCCCGGCCCGCACCCCGCTATTGAGACTGCACGGGAATTATTATTTTTTTATCTCTCAACCTGTCCAAGAGGCCTGCTGCCCGCCGCACTCGCCGCCGGGCCGGCCCGCACCCCGCCATTGAGACTGAACGGGGATTATTATTTTTTTTAACTCGGCCTCCGGGCCGGGGCGGGCTTCGCCCCCGGTACCTCCAGCCGCTTCTATTTACGCGCGCCGCGTTCCAACATATTCACCCCGGCCAAGAGGCCTATTCCCCGGCCCGCACCCCGCCATTGAGACTGCATGGGAATTATTATTTTTTTATCTCTCAACCTGTCCAAGAGGCCTGCTGCCCGCCGCAATTGCCGCCGGGCCGGCCCGCACCCTGCCATTGAGACTGAACGGGAATTATTATTTTTTTATCTCTCAACCTGTCCAAGAGGCCTGCTGCCCGCCGCAATCGCCGCCGGGCCGGCCCGCACCCTGCCATTGAGACTGAACGGGGATTATTTATTTTTTTAACTTGGCCGCCGGGCCGGGGCGGGCATCGCCCCCGGTACCTCCAGCCGCTACTATTTCCGCGGGCCGTGTTCCAACACTATTCACCCCGGCCAAGAGGCCTATTCCCCGGCCCGCACCCCGCCATTGAGACTGCACGGGAATTATTATTTTTTTATCTCTCAACCTGTCCAAGAGGCCTGCTGCCCGCCGCACTCGCCGCCGGGCCGGCCCGCACCCCGCCATTGAGACTGAACGGGGATTATTATTTTTTTTAACTCGGCCTCCGGGCCGGGGCGGGCTTCGCCCCCGGTACCTCCAGCCGCTTCTATTTACGCGCGCCGCGTTCCAACATATTCACCCCGGCCAAGAGGCCTATTCCCCGGCCCGCACCCCGCCATTGAGACTGCACGGGAATTATTATTTTTTTATCTCTCAACCTGTCCAAGAGGCCTGCTGCCTGCCGCACTCGCCGCCGGGCCGGCCCGCACCCCGCCATTGAGACTGAACGGGGATTATTATTTTTTTTAACTCGGCCTCCGGGCCGGGGCGGGCTTCGCCCCCGGTACCTCCAGCCGCTTCTATTTACGCGCGCCACGTTCCAACATATTCACCCCGGCCAAGAGGCCTATTCCCCGGCCCGCACCCCGCCATTGAGACTGCATGGGAATTATTATTTTTTTATCTCTCAACCTGTCCAAGAGGCCTGCTGCCCGCCGCACTCGCCGCCGGGCCGGCCCGCACCCCGCCATTGAGACTGAACGGGGATTATTATTTTTTTTAACTCGGCCTCCGGGCCGGGGCGGGCTTCGCCCCCGGTACCTCCAGCCGCTTCTATTTACGCGCGCCGCGTTCCAACATATTCACCCCGGCCAAGAGGCCTATTCCCCGGCACGCACCCCGCCATTGAGACTGCACGGGAATTATTATTTTTTTATCTCTCAACCTGTCCAAGAGGCCTGCTGCCTGCCGCACTCGCCGCCGGGCCGGCCCGCACCCCGCCATTGAGACTGAACGGGGATTATTATTTTTTTTAACTCGGCCTCCGGGCCGGGGCGGGCTTCGCCCCCGGTACCTCCAGCCGCTTCTATTTACGCGCGCCGCGTTCCAACATATTCACCCCGGCCAAGAGGCCTATTCCCCGGCCCGCACCCCGCCATTGAGACTGCATGGGAATTATTATTTTTTTATCTCTCAACCTGTCCAAGAGGCCTGCTGCCCGCCGCAATCGCCGCCGGGCCGGCCCGCACCCTGCCATTGAGACTGAACGGGGATTATTTATTTTTTTAACTTGGCCGCCGTGCCGGGGCGGGCATCGCCCCCGGTACCTCCAGCCGCTACTATTTCCGCGGGCCGTGTTCCAACACTATTCACCCCGGCCAAGAGGCCTATTCCCCGGCCCGCACCCCGCCATTGAGACTGCACGGGAATTATTATTTTTTTATCTCTCAACCTGTCCAAGAGGCCTGCTGCCCGCCGCACTCGCTGCCGGGCCGGCCCGCACCCCGCCATTGAGACTGAACGGGGATTATTTTTTTTAACTCGGCCTCCGGGCCGGGGCGGGCTTCGCCCCCGGTACCTCCAGCCGCTTCTATTTACGCGCGCCGCGTTCCAACATATTCACCCCGGCCAAGAGGCCTATTCCCCGGCCCGCACCCCGCCATTGAGACTGCATGGGAATTATTATTTTTTTATCTCTCAACCTGTCCAAGAGGCCTGCTGCCCGCCGCAATTGCCGCCGGGCCGGCCCGCACCCTGCCATTGAGACTGAACGGGAATTATTATTTTTTTATCTCTCAACCTGTCCAAGAGGCCTGCTGCCCGCCGCAATCGCCGCCGGGCCGGCCCGCACCCTGCCATTGAGACTGAACGGGGATTATTTATTTTTTTAACTTGGCCGCCGGGCCGGGGCGGGCATCGCCCCCGGTACCTCCAGCCGCTACTATTTCCGCGGGCCGTGTTCCAACACTATTCACCCCGGCCAAGAGGCCTATTCCCCGGCCCGCACCCCGCCATTGAGACTGCACGGGAATTATTATTTTTTTATCTCTCAACCTGTCCAAGAGGCCTGCTGCCCGCCGCACTCGCCGCCGGGCCGGCCCGCACCCCGCCATTGAGACTGAACGGGGATTATTATTTTTTTTTAACTCGGCCTCCGGGCCGGGGCGGGCTTCGCCCCCGGTACCTCCAGCCGCTTCTATTTACGCGCGCCGCGTTCCAACATATTCACCCCGGCCAAGAGGCCTATTCCCCGGCCCGCACCCCGCCATTGAGACTGCATGGGAATTATTATTTTTTATCTCTCAACCTGTCCAAGAGGCCTGCTGCCCGCCGCAATCGCCGCCGGGCCGGCCCGCACCCTGCCATTGAGACTGAACGGGATTATTTATTTTTTTAACTTGGCCGCCGGGCCGGGGCGGGCATCGCCCCCGGTACCTCCAGCCGCTTCTATTTACGCGCGCCGCGTTCCAACATATTCACCCCGGCCAAGAGGCCTATTCCCCGGCCCGCACCCCGCCATTGAGACTGCACGGGAATTATTATTTTTTTATCCCTCAACCTGTCCAAGAGGCCTGCTGCCTGCCGCACTCGCCGCCGGGCCGGCCCGCACCCCGCCATTGAGACTGAACGGGGATTATTATTTTTTTTAACTCGGCCTCCGGGCCGGGGCGGGCTTCGCCCCCGGTACCTCCAGCCGCTTCTATTTACGCGCGCCGCGTTCCAACATATTCACCCCGGCCAAGAGGCCTATTCCCCGGCCCGCACCCCGCCATTGAGACTGCATGGGAATTATTATTTTTTTATCTCTCAACCTGTCCAAGAGGCCTGCTGCCCGCCGCACTCGCCGCCGGGCCGGCCCGCACCCCGCCATTGAGACTGAACGGGGATTATTATTTTTTTTAACTCGGCCTCCGGGCCGGGGCGGGCTTCGCCCCCGGTACCTCCAGCCGCTTCTATTTACGCGCGCCGCGTTCCAACATATTCACCCCGGCCAAGAGGCCTATTCCCCGGCACGCACCCCGCCATTGAGACTGCACGGGAATTATTATTTTTTTATCTCTCAACCTGTCCAAGAGGCCTGCTGCCTGCCGCACTCGCCGCCGGGCCGGCCCGCACCCCGCCATTGAGACTGAACGGGGATTATTATTTTTTTTAACTCGGCCTCCGGGCCGGGGCGGGCTTCGCCCCCGGTACCTCCAGCCGCTTCTATTTACGCGCGCCGCGTTCCAACATATTCACCCCGGCCAAGAGGCCTATTCCCCGGCCCGCACCCCGCCATTGAGACTGCATGGGAATTATTATTTTTTTATCTCTCAACCTGTCCAAGAGGCCTGCTGCCCGCCGCAATCGCCGCCGGGCCGGCCCGCACCCTGCCATTGAGACTGAACGGGGATTATTTATTTTTTTAACTTGGCCGCCGTGCCGGGGCGGGCATCGCCCCCGGTACCTCCAGCCGCTACTATTTCCGCGGGCCGTGTTCCAACACTATTCACCCCGGCCAAGAGGCCTATTCCCCGGCCCGCACTCCGCCATTGAGACTGCACGGGAATTATTATTTTTTTATCTCTCAACCTGTCCAAGAGGCCTGCTGCCCGCCGCACTCGCTGCCGGGCCGGCCCGCACCCCGCCATTGAGACTGAACGGGGATTATTTTTTTTAACTCGGCCTCCGGGCCGGGGCGGGCTTCGCCCCCGGTACCTCCAGCCGCTTCTATTTACGCGCGCCGCGTTCCAACATATTCACCCCGGCCAAGAGGCCTATTCCCCGGCCCGCACCCCGCCATTGAGACTGCATGGGAATTATTATTTTTTTATCTCTCAACCTGTCCAAGAGGCCTGCTGCCCGCCGCAATTGCCGCCGGGCCGGCCCGCACCCTGCCATTGAGACTGAACGGGAATTATTATTTTTTTATCTCTCAACCTGTCCAAGAGGCCTGCTGCCCGCCGCAATCGCCGCCGGGCCGGCCCGCACCCTGCCATTGAGACTGAACGGGGATTATTTATTTTTTTAACTTGGCCGCCGGGCCGGGGCGGGCATCGCCCCCGGTACCTCCAGCCGCTACTATTTCCGCGGGCCGTGTTCCAACACTATTCACCCCGGCCAAGAGGCCTATTCCCCGGCCCGCACCCCGCCATTGAGACTGCACGGGAATTATTATTTTTTTATCTCTCAACCTGTCCAAGAGGCCTGCTGCCCGCCGCACTCGCCGCCGGGCCGGCCCGCACCCCGCCATTGAGACTGAACGGGGATTATTATTTTTTTTAACTCGGCCTCCGGGCCGGGGCGGGCTTCGCCCCCGGTACCTCCAGCCGCTTCTATTTACGCGCGCCGCGTTCCAACATATTCACCCCGGCCAAGAGGCCTATTCCCCGGCCCGCACCCCGCCATTGAGACTGCACGGGAATTATTATTTTTTTATCTCTCAACCTGTCCAAGAGGCCTGCTGCCCGCCGCACTCGCCGCCGGGCCGGCCCGCACCCCGCCATTGAGACTGAACGGGGATTATTATTTTTTTTAACTCGGCCTCCGGGCCGGGGCGGGCTTCGCCCCCGGTACCTCCAGCCGCTTCTATTTACGCGCGCCGCGTTCCAACATATTCACCCCGGCCAAGAGGCCTATTCCCCGGCCCGCACCCCGCCATTGAGACTGCATGGGAATTATTTTTTTTTAATCTCTCAACCTGTCCAAGAGGCCTGCTGCCCGCCGCAATCGCTGCCGGGCCGGCCCGCACCCTGCCATTGAGACTGAACGGGATTATTTATTTTTTTAACTTGGCCGCCGGGCCGGGGCGGGCATCGCCCCCGGTACCTCCAGCCGCTACTATTTCCGCGGGCCGTGTTCCAACACTATTCACCCCGGCCAAGAGGCCTATTCCCCGGCCCGCACCCCGCCATTGAGACTGCACGGGAATTATTATTTTTTTTATCTCTCAACCTGTCCAAGAGGCCTGCTGCCCACCGCACTCGCCGCCGGGCCGGCCCGCACCCCGCCATTGAGACTGAACGGGGATTATTATTTTTTTTAACTCGGCCTCCGGGCCGGGGCGGGCTTCGCCCCCGGTACCTCCAGCCGCTTCTATTTACGCGCGCCGCGTTCCAACATATTCACCCCGGCCAAGAGGCCTATTCCCCGGCCCGCACCCCGCCATTGAGACTGCACGGGAATTATTATTTTTTTATCTCTCAACCTGTCCAAGAGGCCTGCTGCCCGCCGCACTCGCCGCCGGGCCGGCCCGCACCCCGCCATTGAGACTGAACGGGGATTATTATTTTTTTTAACTCGGCCTCCGGGCCGGGGCGGGCTTCGCCCCCGGTACCTCCAGCCGCTTCTATTTACGCGCGCCGCGTTCCAACATATTCACCCCGGCCAAGAGGCCTATTCCCCGGCCCGCACCCCGCCATTGAGACTGCATGGGAATTATTTTTTTTTTATCTCTCAACCTGTCCAAGAGGCCTGCTGCCCGCCGCAATCGCCGCCGGGCCGGCCCGCACCCTGCCATTGAGACTGAACGGGATTATTTATTTTTTTAACTTGGCCGCCGGGCCGGGGCGGGCATCGCCCCCGGTACCTCCAGCCGCTACTATTTCCGCGGGCCGTGTTCCAACACTATTCACCCCGGCCAAGAGGCCTATTCCCCGGCCCGCACCCCGCCATTGAGACTGCACGGGAATTATTATTTTTTTATCTCTCAACCTGTCCAAGAGGCCTGCTGCCCGCCGCAATCGCCGCCGGGCCGGCCCGCACCCCGCCATTGAGACTGAACGGGGATTATTATTTTTTTTAACTCGGCCTCCGGGCCGGGGTGGGCTTCGCCCCCGGTACCTCCAGCCGCTTCTATTTACGCGCGCCGCGTTCCAACATATTCACCCCGGCCAAGAGGCCTATTCCCCGGCCCGCACCCCGCCATTGAGACTGCACGGGAATTATTATTTTTTTATCTCTCAACCTGTCCAAGAGGCCTGCTGCCCGCCGCACTCGCCGCCGGGCCGGCCCGCACCCCGCCATTGAGACTGAACGGGGATTATTATTTTTTTTAACTCGGCCTCCGGGCCGGGGCGGGCTTCGCCCCCGGTACCTCCAGCCGCTTCTATTTACGCGCGCCGCGTTCCAACATATTCACCCCGGCCAAGAGGCCTATTCCCCGGCCCGCACCCCGCCATTGAGACTGCACGGGAATTATTATTTTTTTATCTCTCAACCTGTCCAAGAGGCCTGCTGCCCGCCGCACTCGCCGCCGGGCCGGCCCGCACCCCGCCATTGAGACTGAACGGGGATTATTATTTTTTTTAACTCGGCCTCCGGGCCGGGGCGGGCTTCGCCCCCGGTACCTCCAGCCGCTTCTATTTACGCGCGCCGCGTTCCAACATATTCACCCCGGCCAAGAGGCCTATTCCCCGGCCCGCACCCCGCCATTGAGACTGCATGGGAATTATTATTTTTTTATCTCTCAACCTGTCCAAGAGGCCTGCTGCCCGCCGCAATTGCCGCCGGGCCGGCCCGCACCCTGCCATTGAGACTGAACGGGAATTATTATTTTTTTATCTCTCAACCTGTCCAAGAGGCCTGCTGCCCGCCGCAATCGCCGCCGGGCCGGCCCGCACCCTGCCATTGAGACTGAACGGGGATTATTTATTTTTTTAACTTGGCCGCCGGGCCGGGGCGGGCATCGCCCCCGGTACCTCCAGCCGCTACTATTTCCGCGGGCCGTGTTCCAACACTATTCACCCCGGCCAAGAGGCCTATTCCCCGGCCCGCACCCCGCCATTGAGACTGCACGGGAATTATTATTTTTTTATCTCTCAACCTGTCCAAGAGACCTGCTGCCCGCCGCACTCGCCGCCGGGCCGGCCCGCACCCCGCCATTGAGACTGAACGGGGATTATTATTTTTTTTAACTCGGCCTCCGGGCCGGGGCGGGCTTCGCCCCCGGTACCTCCAGCTGCTTCTATTTACGCGCGCCGCGTTCCAACATATTCACCCCGGCCAAGAGGCCTATTCCCCGGCCCGCACCCCGCCATTGAGACTGCATGGGAATTATTATTTTTTATCTCTCAACCTGTCCAAGAGGCCTGCTGCCCGCCGCAATCGCCGCCGGGCCGGCCCGCACCCTGCCATTGAGACTGAACGGGATTATTTATTTTTTTAACTTGGCCGCCGGGCCGGGGCGGGCATCGCCCCCGGTACCTCCAGCCGCTACTATTTCCGCGGGCCGTGTTCCAACACTATTCACCCCGGCCAAGAGGCCTATTCCCCGGCCAGCACCCCGCCATTGAGACTGCACGGGAATTATTATTTTTTTATCTCTCAACCTGTCCAAGAGGCCTGCTGCCCGCCGCACTCGCCGCCGGGCCGGCCCGCACCCCGCCATTGAGACTGAACGGGGATTATTATTTTTTTTAACTCGGCCTCCGGGCCGGGGCGGGCTTCGCCCCCGGTACCTCCAGCCGCTTCTATTTACGCGCGCCGCGTTCCAACATATTCACCCCGGCCAAGAGGCCTATTCCCCGGCCCGCACCCCGCCATTGAGACTGCACGGGAATTATTATTTTTTTATCTCTCAACCTGTCCAAGAGGCCTGCTGCCTGCCGCACTCGCCGCCGGGCCGGCCCGCACCCCACCATTGAGACTGTAAGGGGATTATTATTTTTTTTAACTCGGCCTCCGGGCCGGGGCGGGCTTCGCCCCCGGTACCTCCAGCCGCTTCTATTTACGCGCGCCGCGTTCCAACATATTCACCCCGGCCAAGAGGCCTATTCCCCGGCCCGCACCCCGCCATTGAGACTGCATGGGAATTATTATTTTTTTATCTCTCAACCTGTCCAAGAGGCCTGCTGCCCGCCGCAATTGCCGCCGGGCCGGCCCGCACCCTGCCATTGAGACTGAACGGGAATTATTATTTTTTTTATCTCTCAACCTGTCCAAGAGGCCTGCTGCCCGCCGCAATCGCCGCCGGGCCGGCCCGCACCCTGCCATTGAGACTGAACGGGGATTATTTATTTTTTTAACTTGGCCGCCGGGCCGGGGCGGGCATCGCCCCCGGTACCTCCAGCCGCTACTATTTCCGCGGGCCGTGTTCCAACACTATTCACCCCGGCCAAGAGGCCTATTCCCCGGCCCGCACCCCGCCATTGAGACTGCACGGGAATTATTATTTTTTTATCTCTCAACCTGTCCAAGAGGCCTGCTGCCCGCCGCACTCGCTGCCGGGCCGGCCCGCACCCCGCCATTGAGACTGAACGGGGATTATTTTTTTTTTATCTCTCAACCTGTCCAAGAGGCCTGCTGCCCGCCGCAATTGCCGCGGGCCGGCCCGCACCCTGCCATTGAGACTGAACGGGAATTATTATTTTTTTATCTCTCAACCTGTCCAAGAGGCCTGCTGCCCGCCGCAATCGCCGCCGGGCCGGCCCGCACCCTGCCATTGAGACTGAACGGGGATTATTTATTTTTTTAACTTGGCCGCCGGGCCGGGGCGGGCATCGCCCCCGGTACCTCCAGCCGCTACTATTTCCGCGGGCCGTGTTCCAACACTATTCACCCCGGCCAAGAGGCCTATTCCCCGACCCGCACCCCGCCATTGAGACTGCACGGGAATTATTATTTTTTTATCTCTCAACCTGTCCAAGAGGCCTGCTGCCCGCCGCACTCGCCGCCGGGCCGGCCCGCACCCCGCCATTGAGACTGAACGGGGATTATTATTTTTTTTAACTCGGCCTCCGGGCCGGGGCGGGCTTCGCCCCCGGTACCTCCAGCCGCTTCTATTTACGCGCGCCGCGTTCCAACATATTCACCCCGGCCAAGAGGCCTATTCCCCGGCCCGCACCCCGCCATTGAGACTGCACGGGAATTATTATTTTTTTATCTCTCAACCTGTCCAAGAGGCCTGCTGCCCGCCGCACTCGCCGCCGGGCCGGCCCGCACCCCGCCATTGAGACTGAACGGGGATTATTATTTTTTTTAACTCGGCCTCCGGGCCGGGGCGGGCTTCGCCCCCGGTACCTCCAGCCGCTTCTATTTACGCGCGCCGCGTTCCAACATATTCACCCCGGCCAAGAGGCCTATTCCCCGGCCCGCACCCCGCCATTGAGACTGCATGGGAATTATTTTTTTTTTATCTCTCAACCTGTCCAAGAGGCCTGCTGCCCGCCGCAATCGCCGCCGGGCCGGCCCGCACCCTGCCATTGAGACTGAACGGGATTATTTATTTTTTTAACTTGGCCGCCGGGCCGGGGCGGGCATCGCCCCCGGTACCTCCAGCCGCTACTATTTCCGCGGGCCGTGTTCCAACACTATTCACCCCGGCCAAGAGGCCTATTCCCCGGCCCGCACCCCGCCATTGAGACTGCACGGGAATTATTATTTTTTTATCTCTCAACCTGTCCAAGAGGCCTGCTGCCCACCGCACTCGCCGCCGGGCCGGCCCGCACCCCGCCATTGAGACTGAACGGGGATTATTATTTTTTTTAACTCGGCCTCCGGGCCGGGGCGGGCTTCGCCCCCGGTACCTCCAGCCGCTTCTATTTACGCGCGCCGCGTTCCAACATATTCACCCCGGCCAAGAGGCCTATTCCCCGGCCCGCACCCCGCCATTGAGACTGCACGGGAATTATTATTTTTTTATCTCTCAACCTGTCCAAGAGGCCTGCTGCCCGCCGCACTCGCCGCCGGGCCGGCCCGCACCCCGCCATTGAGACTGAACGGGGATTATTATTTTTTTTAACTCGGCCTCCGGGCCGGGGCGGGCTTCGCCCCCGGTACCTCCAGCCGCTTCTATTTACGCGCGCCGCGTTCCAACATATTCACCCCGGCCAAGAGGCCTATTCCCCGGCCCGCACCCCGCCATTGAGACTGCATGGGAATTATTTTTTTTTTTATCTCTCAACCTGTCCAAGAGGCCTGCTGCCCGCCGCAATCGCCGCCGGGCCGGCCCGCACCCTGCCATTGAGACTGAACGGGATTATTTATTTTTTTAACTTGGCCGCCGGGCCGGGGCGGGCATCGCCCCCGGTACCTCCAGCCGCTACTATTTCCGCGGGCCGTGTTCCAACACTATTCACCCCGGCCAAGAGGCCTATTCCCCGGCCCGCACCCCGCCATTGAGACTGCACGGGAATTATTATTTTTTTATCTCTCAAACTGTCCAAGAGGCCTGCTGCCCGCCGCAATCGCCGCCGGGCCGTCCCGCACCCCGCCATTGAGACTGAACGGGGATTATTATTTTTTTTAACTCGGCCTCCGGGCCGGGGCGGGCTTCGCCCCCGGTACCTCCAGCCGCTTCTATTTACGCGCGCCGCGTTCCAACATATTCACTCCGGCCAAGAGGCCTATTCCCCGGCCCGCACCCCGCCATTGAGACTGCACGGGAATTATTATTTTTTTATCTCTCAACCTGTCCAAGAGGCCTGCTGCCCGCCGCAATTGCCGCCGGGCCGGCCCGCACCCCGCCATTGAGACTGCATGGGAATTATTATTTTTTTATCTCTCAACCTGTCCAAGAGGCCTGCTGCCCGCCGCAATTGCCGCCGGGCCGGCCCGCACCCTGCCATTGAGACTGAACGGGAATTATTATTTTTTTATCTCTCAACCTGTCCAAGAGGCCTGCTGCCCGCCGCAATCGCCGCTGGGCCGGCCCGCACCCTGCCATTGAGACTGAACGGGGATTATTTATTTTTTTAACTTGGCCGCCGGGCCGGGGCGGGCATCGCCCCCGGTACCTCCAGCCGCTACTATTTCCGCGGGCCGTGTTCCAACACTATTCACCCCGGCCAAGAGGCCTATTCCCCGGCCCGACCCCGCCATTGAGACTGCACGGGAATTATTATTTTTTTATCTCTCAACCTGTCCAAGAGGCCTGCTGCCCGCCGCACTAGCCGCCGGGCCGGCCCGCACCCCGCCATTGAGACTGAACGGGGATTATTATTTTTTTAAACTCGGCCTCCGGGCCGGGGCGGGCTTCGCCCCCGGTACCTCCAGCCGCTTCTATTTACGCGCGCCGCGTTCCAACATATTCACCCCGGCCAAGAGGCCTATTCCCCGGCCCGCACCCCGCCATTGAGACTGCACGGGAATTATTATTTTTTTATCTCTCAACCTGTCCAAGAGGCCTGCTGCCCGCCGCACTCGCCGCCGGGCCGGCCCGCACCCCGCCATTGAGACTGAACGGGGATTATTATTTTTTTTAACTCGGCCTCCGGGCCGGGGCGGGCTTCGCCCCCGGTACCTCCAGCCGCTTCTATTTACGCGCGCCGCGTTCCAACATATTCACCCCGGCCAAGAGGCCTATTCCCCGGCCCGCACCCCGCCATTGAGACTGCATGGGAATTATTATTTTTTTATCTCTCAACCTGTCCAAGAGGCCTGCTGCCCGCCGCAATCGCCGCCGGGCCGGCCCGCACCCTGCCATTGAGACTGAACGGGATTATTTATTTTTTTAACTTGGCCGCCGGGCCGGGGCGGGCATCGCCCCCGGTACCTCCAGCCGCTACTATTTCCGCGGGCCGTGTTCCAACACTATTCACCCCGGCCAAGAGGCCTATTCCCCGGCCCGCACCCCGCCATTGAGACTGCACGGGAATTATTATTTTTTTATCTCTCAACCTGTCCAAGAGGCCTGCTGCCCGCCGCAATCGCCGCCGGGCCGGCCCGCACCCCGCCATTGATACTGAACGGGGATTATTTATTTTTTTAACTTGGCCGCCGGGCCGGGGCGGGCATCGCCCCCGGTACCTCCAGCCGCTACTATTTCCGCGGGCCGTGTTCCAACACTATTCACCCCGGCCAAGAGGCCTATTCCCCGGCCCGCACCCCGCCATTGAGACTGCACGGGAATTATTATTTTTTTATCTCTCAACCTGTCCAAGAGGCCTGCTGCCCGCCGCACTCGCCGCCGGGCCGGCCCGCACCCCGCCATTGAGACTGAACGGGGATTATTATTTTTTTTAACTCGGCCTCCGGGCCGGGGCGGGCTTCGCCCCCGGTACCTCCAGCCGCTTCTATTTACGCGCGCCGCGTTCCAACATATTCACCCCGGCCAAGAGGCCTATTCCCCGGCCCGCACCCCGCCATTGAGACTGCATGGGAATTATTATTTTTTTATCTCTCAACCTGTCCAAGAGGCCTGCTGCCCGCCGCAATTGCCGCCGGGCCGGCCCGCACCCTGCCATTGAGACTGAACGGGAATTATTATTTTTTTATCTCTCAACCTGTCCAAGAGGCCTGCTGCCCGCCGCAATCGCCGCTGGGCCGGCCCGCACCCTGCCATTGAGACTGAACGGGGATTATTTATTTTTTTAACTTGGCCGCCGGGCCGGGGCGGGCATCGCCCCCGGTACCTCCAGCCGCTACTATTTCCGCGGGCCGTGTTCCAACACTATTCACCCCGGCCAAGAGGCCTATTCCCCGGCCCGACCCCGCCATTGAGACTGCACGGGAATTATTATTTTTTTATCTCTCAACCTGTCCAAGAGGCCTGCTGCCCGCCGCACTCGCCGCCGGGCCGGCCCGCACCCCGCCATTGAGACTGAACGGGGATTATTATTTTTTTTAACTCGGCCTCCGGGCCGGGGCGGGCTTCGCCCCCGGTACCTCCAGCCGCTTCTATTTACGCGCGCCGCGTTCCAACATATTCACCCCGGCCAAGAGGCCTATTCCCCGGCCCGCACCCCGCCATTGAGACTGCATGGGAATTATTATTTTTTTATCTCTCAACCTGTCCAAGAGGCCTGCTGCCCGCCGCAATCGCCGCCGGGCCGGCCCGCACCCTGCCATTGAGACTGAACGGGATTATTTATTTTTTTAACTTGGCCGCCGGGCCGGGGCGGGCATCGCCCCCGGTACCTCCAGCCGCTACTATTTCCGCGGGCCGTGTTCCAACACTATTCACCCCGGCCAAGAGGCCTATTCCCCGGCCCGCACCCCGCCATTGAGACTGCACGGGAATTATTATTTTTTTATCTCTCAACCTGTCCAAGAGGCCTGCTGCCCGCCGCACTCGCTGCCGGGCCGGCCCGCACCCCGCCATTGAGACTGAACGGGGATTATTTTTTTTTTATCTCTCAACCTGTCCAAGAGGCCTGCTGCCCGCCGCAATTGCCGCGGGCCGGCCCGCACCCTGCCATTGAGACTGAACGGGAATTATTATTTTTTTATCTCTCAACCTGTCCAAGAGGCCTGCTGCCCGCCGCAATCGCCGCCGGGCCGGCCCGCACCCTGCCATTGAGACTGAACGGGGATTATTTATTTTTTTAACTTGGCCGCCGGGCCGGGGCGGGCATCGCCCCCGGTACCTCCAGCCGCTACTATTTCCGCGGGCCGTGTTCCAACACTATTCACCCCGGCCAAGAGGCCTATTCCCCGGCCCGCACCCCGCCATTGAGACTGCACGGGAATTATTATTTTTTTATCTCTCAACCTGTCCAAGAGGCCTGCTGCCCGCCGCACTCGCCGCCGGGCCGGCCCGCACCCCGCCATTGAGACTGAACGGGGATTATTATTTTTTTTAACTCGGCCTCCGGGCCGGGGCGGGCTTCGCCCCCGGTACCTCCAGCCGCTTCTATTTACGCGCGCCGCGTTCCAACATATTCACCCCGGCCAAGAGGCCTATTCCCCGGCCCGCACCCCGCCATTGAGACTGCACGGGAATTATTATTTTTTTATCTCTCAACCTGTCCAAGAGGCCTGCTGCCCGCCGCACTCGCCGCCGGGCCGGCCCGCACCCCGCCATTGAGACTGAACGGGGATTATTATTTTTTTTAACTCGGCCTCCGGGCCGGGGCGGGCTTCGCCCCCGGTACCTCCAGCCGCTTCTATTTACGCGCGCCGCGTTCCAACATATTCACCCCGGCCAAGAGGCCTATTCCCCGGCCCGCACCCGCCATTGAGACTGCATGGGAATTATTTTTTTTTTATCTCTCAACCTGTCCAAGAGGCCTGCTGCCCGCCGCAATCGCCGCCGGGCCGGCCCGCACCCTGCCATTGAGACTGAACGGGATTATTTATTTTTTTAACTTGGCCTCCGGGCCGGGGCGGGCATCGCCCCCGGTACCTCCAGCCGCTACTATTTCCGCGGGCCGTGTTCCAACACTATTCACCCCGGCCAAGAGGCCTATTCCCCGGCCCGCACCCCGCCATTGAGACTGCACGGGAATTATTATTTTTTTATCTCTCAACCTGTCCAAGAGGCCTGCTGCCCACCGCACTCGCCGCCGGGCCGGCCCGCACCCCGCCATTGAGACTGAACGGGGATTATTATTTTTTTTAACTCGGCCTCCGGGCCGGGGCGGGCTTCGCCCCCGGTACCTCCAGCCGCTTCTATTTACGCGCGCCGCGTTCCAACATATTCACCCCGGCCAAGAGGCCTATTCCCCGGCCCGCACCCCGCCATTGAGACTGCACGGGAATTATTATTTTTTTATCTCTCAACCTGTCCAAGAGGCCTGCTGCCCGCCGCACTCGCCGCCGGGCCGGCCCGCACCCCGCCATTGAGACTGAACGGGGATTATTATTTTTTTTAACTCGGCCTCCGGGCCGGGGCGGGCTTCGCCCCCGGTACCTCCAGCCGCTTCTATTTACGCGCGCCGCGTTCCAACATATTCACCCCGGCCAAGAGGCCTATTCCCCGGCCCGCACCCCGCCATTGAGACTGCATGGGAATTATTTTTTTTTTATCTCTCAACCTGTCCAAGAGGCCTGCTGCCCGCCGCAATCGCCGCCGGGCCGGCCCGCACCCTGCCATTGAGACTGAACGGGATTATTTATTTTTTTAACTTGGCCGCCGGGCCGGGGCGGGCATCGCCCCCGGTACCTCCAGCCGCTACTATTTCCGCGGGCCGTGTTCCAACACTATTCACCCCGGCCAAGAGGCCTATTCCCCGGCCCGCACCCCGCCATTGAGACTGCACGGGAATTATTATTTTTTTATCTCTCAACCTGTCCAAGAGGCCTGCTGCCCGCCGCAATCGCCGCCGGGCCGGCCCGCACCCCGCCATTGAGACTGAACGGGGATTATTTTTTTTTTTAACTCGGCCTCCGGGCTGGGGCGGGCTTCGCCCCCGGTACCTCCAGCCGCTTCTATTTACGCGCGCCGCGTTCCAACATATTCACCCCGGCCAAGAGGCCTATTCCCCGGCCCGCACCCCGCCATTGAGACTGCACGGGAATTATTATTTTTTTATCTCTCAACCTGTCCAAGAGGCCTGCTGCCCGCCGCACTCGCCGCCGGGCCGGCCCGCACCCCGCCATTGAGACTGAACGGGGATTATTATTTTTTTTAACTCGGCCTCCGGGCCGGGGCGGGCTTCGCCCCCGGTACCTCCAGCCGCTTCTATTTACGCGCGCCGCGTTCCAACATATTCACCCCGGCCAAGAGGCCTATTCCCCGGCCCGCACCCCGCCATTGAGACTGCATGGGAATTATTATTTTTTTATCTCTCAACCTGTCCAAGAGGCCTGCTGCCCGCCGCAATTGCCGCCGGGCCGGCCCGCACCCTGCCATTGAGACTGAACGGGAATTATTATTTTTTTATCTCTCAACCTGTCCAAGAGGCCTGCTGCCCGCCGCAATCGCCGCTGGGCCGGCCCGCACCCTGCCATTGAGACTGAACGGGGATTATTTATTTTTTTAACTTGGCCGCCGGGCCGGGGCGGGCATCGCCCCCGGTACCTCCAGCCGCTACTATTTCCGCGGGCCGTGTTCCAACACTATTCACCCCGGCCAAGAGGCCTATTCCCCGGCCCGCACCCCGCCATTGAGACTGCACGGGAATTATTATTTTTTTATCTCTCAACCTGTCCAAGAGGCCTGCTGCCCGCCGCACTCGCCGCCGGGCCGGCCCGCACCCCGCCATTGAGACTGAACGGGGATTATTATTTTTTTAAACTCGGCCTCCGGGCCGGGGCGGGCTTCGCCCCCGGTACCTCCAGCCGCTTCTATTTACGCGCGCCGCGTTCCAACATATTCACCCCGGCCAAGAGGCCTATTCCCCGGCCCGCACCCCGCCATTGAGACTGCACGGGAATTATTATTTTTTTATCTCTCAACCTGTCCAAGAGGCCTGCTGCCCGCCGCACTCGCCGCCGGGCCGGCCCGCACCCCGCCATTGAGACTGAACGGGGATTATTATTTTTTTTAACTCGGCCTCCGGGCCGGGGCGGGCTTCGCCCCCGGTACCTCCAGCCGCTTCTATTTACGCGCGCCGCGTTCCAACATATTCACCCCGGCCAAGAGGCCTATTCCCCGGCCCGCACCCCGCCATTGAGACTGCATGGGAATTATTATTTTTTTATCTCTCAACCTGTCCAAGAGGCCTGCTGCCCGCCGCAATCGCCGCCGGGCCGGCCCGCACCCTGCCATTGAGACTGAACGGGATTATTTATTTTTTTAACTTGGCCGCCGGGCCGGGGCGGGCATCGCCCCCGGTACCTCCAGCCGCTACTATTTCCGCGGGCCGTGTTCCAACACTATTCACCCCGGCCAAGAGGCCTATTCCCCGGCCCGCACCCCGCCATTGAGACTGCACGGGAATTATTATTTTTTTATCTCTCAACCTGTCCAAGAGGCCTGCTGCCCGCCGCACTCGCTGCCGGGCCGGCCCGCACCCCGCCATTGAGACTGAACGGGGATTATTTTTTTTTTATCTCTCAACCTGTCCAAGAGGCCTGCTGCCCGCCGCAATTGCCGCGGGCCGGCCCGCACCCTGCCATTGAGACTGAACGGGAATTATTATTTTTTTATCTCTCAACCTGTCCAAGAGGCCTGCTGCCCGCCGCAATCGCCGCCGGGCCGGCCCGCACCCTGCCATTGAGACTGAACGGGGATTATTTATTTTTTTAACTTGGCCGCCGGGCCGGGGCGGGCATCGCCCCCGGTACCTCCAGCCGCTACTATTTCCGCGGGCCGTGTTCCAACACTATTCACCCCGGCCAAGAGGCCTATTCCCCGGCCCGCACCCCGCCATTGAGACTGCACGGGAATTATTATTTTTTTATCTCTCAACCTGTCCAAGAGGCCTGCTGCCCGCCGCACTCGCCGCCGGGCCGGCCCGCACCCCGCCATTGAGACTGAACGGGGATTATTATTTTTTTTAACTCGGCCTCCGGGCCGGGGCGGGCTTCGCCCCCGGTACCTCCAGCCGCTTCTATTTACGCGCGCCGCGTTCCAACATATTCACCCCGGCCAAGAGGCCTATTCCCCGGCCCGCACCCCGCCATTGAGACTGCACGGGAATTATTATTTTTTTATCTCTCAACCTGTCCAAGAGGCCTGCTGCCCGCCGCACTCGCCGCCGGGCCGGCCCGCACCCCGCCATTGAGACTGAACGGGGATTATTATTTTTTTTAACTCGGCCTCCGGGCCGGGGCGGGCTTCGCCCCCGGTACCTCCAGCCGCTTCTATTTACGCGCGCCGCGTTCCAACATATTCACCCCGGCCAAGAGGCCTATTCCCCGGCCCGCACCCGCCATTGAGACTGCATGGGAATTATTTTTTTTTTATCTCTCAACCTGTCCAAGAGGCCTGCTGCCCGCCGCAATCGCCGCCGGGCCGGCCCGCACCCTGCCATTGAGACTGAACGGGATTATTTATTTTTTTAACTTGGCCTCCGGGCCGGGGCGGGCATCGCCCCCGGTACCTCCAGCCGCTACTATTTCCGCGGGCCGTGTTCCAACACTATTCACCCCGGCCAAGAGGCCTATTCCCCGGCCCGCACCCCGCCATTGAGACTGCACGGGAATTATTATTTTTTTATCTCTCAACCTGTCCAAGAGGCCTGCTGCCCACCGCACTCGCCGCCGGGCCGGCCCGCACCCCGCCATTGAGACTGAACGGGGATTATTATTTTTTTTAACTCGGCCTCCGGGCCGGGGCGGGCTTCGCCCCCGGTACCTCCAGCCGCTTCTATTTACGCGCGCCGCGTTCCAACATATTCACCCCGGCCAAGAGGCCTATTCCCCGGCCCGCACCCCGCCATTGAGACTGCACGGGAATTATTATTTTTTTATCTCTCAACCTGTCCAAGAGGCCTGCTGCCCGCCGCACTCGCCGCCGGGCCGGCCCGCACCCCGCCATTGAGACTGAACGGGGATTATTATTTTTTTTAACTCGGCCTCCGGGCCGGGGCGGGCTTCGCCCCCGGTACCTCCAGCCGCTTCTATTTACGCGCGCCGCGTTCCAACATATTCACCCCGGCCAAGAGGCCTATTCCCCGGCCCGCACCCCGCCATTGAGACTGCATGGGAATTATTTTTTTTTTATCTCTCAACCTGTCCAAGAGGCCTGCTGCCCGCCGCAATCGCCGCCGGGCCGGCCCGCACCCTGCCATTGAGACTGAACGGGATTATTTATTTTTTTAACTTGGCCGCCGGGCCGGGGCGGGCATCGCCCCCGGTACCTCCAGCCGCTACTATTTCCGCGGGCCGTGTTCCAACACTATTCACCCCGGCCAAGAGGCCTATTCCCCGGCCCGCACCCCGCCATTGAGACTGCACGGGAATTATTATTTTTTTATCTCTCAACCTGTCCAAGAGGCCTGCTGCCCGCCGCAATCGCCGCCGGGCCGGCCCGCACCCCGCCATTGAGACTGAACGGGGATTATTTTTTTTTTTAACTCGGCCTCCGGGCTGGGGCGGGCTTCGCCCCCGGTACCTCCAGCCGCTTCTATTTACGCGCGCCGCGTTCCAACATATTCACCCCGGCCAAGAGGCCTATTCCCCGGCCCGCACCCCGCCATTGAGACTGCACGGGAATTATTATTTTTTTATCTCTCAACCTGTCCAAGAGGCCTGCTGCCCGCCGCACTCGCCGCCGGGCCGGCCCGCACCCCGCCATTGAGACTGAACGGGGATTATTATTTTTTTTAACTCGGCCTCCGGGCCGGGGCGGGCTTCGCCCCCGGTACCTCCAGCCGCTTCTATTTACGCGCGCCGCGTTCCAACATATTCACCCCGGCCAAGAGGCCTATTCCCCGGCCCGCACCCCGCCATTGAGACTGCATGGGAATTATTATTTTTTTATCTCTCAACCTGTCCAAGAGGCCTGCTGCCCGCCGCAATTGCCGCCGGGCCGGCCCGCACCCTGCCATTGAGACTGAACGGGAATTATTATTTTTTTATCTCTCAACCTGTCCAAGAGGCCTGCTGCCCGCCGCAATCGCCGCTGGGCCGGCCCGCACCCTGCCATTGAGACTGAACGGGGATTATTTATTTTTTTAACTTGGCCGCCGGGCCGGGGCGGGCATCGCCCCCGGTACCTCCAGCCGCTACTATTTCCGCGGGCCGTGTTCCAACACTATTCACCCCGGCCAAGAGGCCTATTCCCCGGCCCGCACCCCGCCATTGAGACTGCACGGGAATTATTATTTTTTTATCTCTCAACCTGTCCAAGAGGCCTGCTGCCCGCCGCACTCGCCGCCGGGCCGGCCCGCACCCCGCCATTGAGACTGAACGGGGATTATTATTTTTTTAAACTCGGCCTCCGGGCCGGGGCGGGCTTCGCCCCCGGTACCTCCAGCCGCTTCTATTTACGCGCGCCGCGTTCCAACATATTCACCCCGGCCAAGAGGCCTATTCCCCGGCCCGCACCCCGCCATTGAGACTGCACGGGAATTATTATTTTTTTATCTCTCAACCTGTCCAAGAGGCCTGCTGCCCGCCGCACTCGCCGCCGGGCCGGCCCGCACCCCGCCATTGAGACTGAACGGGGATTATTATTTTTTTTAACTCGGCCTCCGGGCCGGGGCGGGCTTCGCCCCCGGTACCTCCAGCCGCTTCTATTTACGCGCGCCGCGTTCCAACATATTCACCCCGGCCAAGAGGCCTATTCCCCGGCCCGCACCCCGCCATTGAGACTGCACGGGAATTATTATTTTTTTATCTCTCAACCTGTCCAAGAGGCCTGCTGCCTGCCGCACTCGCCGCCGGGCCGGCCCGCACCCCGCCATTGAGACTGAACGGGGATTATTATTTTTTTTAACTCGGCCTCCGGGCCGGGGCGGGCTTCGCCCCCGGTACCTCCAGCCGCTTCTATTTACGCGCGCCGCGTTCCAACATATACACCCCGGCCAAGAGGCCTATTCCCCGGCCCGCACCCCGCCATTGAGACTGCATGGGAATTATTATTTTTTTATCTCTCAACCTGTCCAAGAGGCCTGCTGCCCGCCGCAATTGCCGCCGGGCCGGCCCGCACCCTGCCATTGAGACTGAACGGGAATTATTATTTTTTTATCTCTCAACCTGTCCAAGAGGCCTGCTGCCCGCCGCAATCGCCGCCGGGCCGGCCCGCACCCTGCCATTGAGACTGAACGGGGATTATTTATTTTTTTAACTTGGCCGCCGGGCCGGGGCGGGCATCGCCCCCGGTACCTCCAGCCGCTACTATTTCCGCGGGCTGTGTTCCAACACTATTCACCCCGGCCAAGAGGCCTATTCCCCGGCCCGCACCCCGCCATTGAGACTGCACGGGAATTATTATTTTTTTATCTCTCAACCTGTCCAAGAGGCCTGCTGCCCGCCGCACTCGCTGCCGGGCCGGCCCGCACCCCGCCATTGAGACTGAACGGGGATTATTTTTTTTTTATCTCTCAACCTGTCCAAGAGGCCTGCTGCCCGCCGCAATTGCCGCGGGCCGGCCCGCACCCTGCCATTGAGACTGAACGGGAATTATTATTTTTTTATCTCTCAACCTGTCCAAGAGGCCTGCTGCCCGCCGCAATCGCCGCCGGGCCGGCCCGCACCCCGCCATTGAGACTGAACGGGGATTATTATTTTTTTTAACTCGGCCTCCGGGCCGGGGCGGGCTTCGCCCCCGGTACCTCCAGCCGCTTCTATTTACGCGCGCCGCGTTCCAACATATTCACCCCGGCCAAGAGGCCTATTCCCCGGCCCGCACCCCGCCATTGAGACTGCACGGGAATTATTATTTTTTTATCTCTCAACCTGTCCAAGAGGCCTGCTGCCCGCCGCAATTGCCGCCGGGCCGGCCCGCACCCTGCCATTGAGACTGAACGGGAATTATTATTTTTTTATCTCTCAACCTGTCCAAGAGGCCTGCTGCCCGCCGCAATCGCCGCCGGGCCGGCCCGCACCCTGCCATTGAGACTGAACGGGATTATTTATTTTTTTAACTTGGCCGCCGGGCCGGGGCGGGCATCGCCCCCGGTACCTCCAGCCGCTACTATTTCCGCGGGCCGTGTTCCAACACTATTCACCCCGGCCAAGAGGCCTATTCCCCGGCCAGCACCCCGCCATTGAGACTGCACGGGAATTATTATTTTTTTATCTCTCAACCTGTCCAAGAGGCCTGCTGCCCGCCGCACTCGCCGCCGGGCCGGCCCGCACCCCGCCATTGAGACTGAACGGGGATTATTATTTTTTTTAACTCGGCCTCCGGGCCGGGGCGGGCTTCGCCCCCGGTACCTCCAGCCGCTTCTATTTACGCGCGCCGCGTTCCAACATATTCACCCCGGCCAAGAGGCCTATTCCCCGGCCCGCACCCCGCCATTGAGACTGCACGGGAATTATTATTTTTTTATCTCTCAACCTGTCCAAGAGGCCTGCTGCCTGCCGCACTCGCCGCCGGGCCGGCCCGCACCCCGCCATTGAGACTGAACGGGGATTATTATTTTTTTTAACTCGGCCTCCGGGCCGGGGCGGGCTTCGCCCCCGGTACCTCCAGCCGCTTCTATTTACGCGCGCCGCGTTCCAACATATTCACCCCGGCCAAGAGGCCTATTCCCCGGCCCGCACCCCGCCATTGAGACTGCATGGGAATTATTATTTTTTTATCTCTCAACCTGTCCAAGAGGCCTGCTGCCCGCCGCAATTGCCGCCGGGCCGGCCCGCACCCTGCCATTGAGACTGAACGGGAATTATTATTTTTTTATCTCTCAACCTGTCCAAGAGGCCTGCTGCCCGCCGCAATCGCCGCCGGGCCGGCCCGCACCCTGCCATTGAGACTGAACGGGGATTATTTATTTTTTTAACTTGGCCGCCGGGCCGGGGCGGGCATCGCCCCCGGTACCTCCAGCCGCTACTATTTCCGCGGGCCGTGTTCCAACACTATTCACCCCGGCCAAGAGGCCTATTCCCCGGCCCGCACCCCGCCATTGAGACTGCACGGGAATTATTATTTTTTTATCTCTCAACCTGTCCAAGAGGCCTGCTGCCCGCCGCACTCGCTGCCGGGCCGGCCCGCACCCCGCCATTGAGACTGAACGGGGATTATTTTTTTTAACTCGGCCTCCGGGCCGGGGCGGGCTTCGCCCCCGGTACCTCCAGCCGCTTCTATTTACGCGCGCCGCGTTCCAACATATTCACCCCGGCCAAGAGGCCTATTCCCCGGCCCGCACCCCGCCATTGAGACTGCATGGGAATTAATATTTTTTTATCTCTCAACCTGTCCAAGAGGCCTGCTGCCCGCCGCAATTGCCGCCGGGCCGGCCCGCACCCTGCCATTGAGACTGAACGGGAATTATTATTTTTTTATCTCTCAACCTGTCCAAGAGGCCTGCTGCCCGCCGCAATCGCCGCCGGGCCGGCCCGCACCCTGCCATTGAGACTGAACGGGGATTATTTATTTTTTTAACTTGGCCGCCGGGCCGGGGCGGGCATCGCCCCCGGTACCTCCAGCCGCTACTATTTCCGCGGGCCGTGTTCCAACACTATTCACCCCGGCCAAGAGGCCTATTCCCCGGCCCGCACCCCGCCATTGAGACTGCACGGGAATTATTATTTTTTTATCTCTCAACCTGTCCAAGAGGCCTGCTGCCCGCCGCACTCGCCGCCGGGCCGGCCCGCACCCCGCCATTGAGACTGAACGGGGATTATTATTTTTTTTAACTCGGCCTCCGGGCCGGGGCGGGCTTCGCCCCCGGTACCTCCAGCCGCTTCTATTTACGCGCGCCGCGTTCCAACATATTCACCCCGGCCAAGAGGCCTATTCCCCGGCCCGCACCCCGCCATTGAGACTGCATGGGAATTATTATTTTTTATCTCTCAACCTGTCCAAGAGGCCTGCTGCCCGCCGCAATCGCCGCCGGGCCGGCCCGCACCCTGCCATTGAGACTGAACGGGATTATTTATTTTTTTAACTTGGCCGCCGGGCCGGGGCGGGCATCGCCCCCGGTACCTCCAGCCGCTACTATTTCCGCGGGCCGTGTTCCAACACTATTCACCCCGGCCAAGAGGCCTATTCCCCGGCCCGCACCCCGCCATTGAGACTGCACGGGAATTATTATTTTTTTTATCTCTCAACCTGTCCAAGAGGCCTGCTGCCCGCCGCACTCGCCGCCGGGCCGGCCCGCACCCCGCCATTGAGACTGAACGGGGATTATTATTTTTTTTAACTCGGCCTCCGGGCCGGGGCGGGCTTCGCCCCCGGTACCTCCACCCGCTTCTATTTACGCGCGCCGCGTTCCAACATATTCACCCCGGCCAAGAGGCCTATTCCCCGGCCCGCACCCCGCCATTGAGACTGCACGGGAATTATTATTTTTTTATCTCTCAACCTGTCCAAGAGGCCTGCTGCCTGCCGCACTCGCCGCCGGGCCGGCCCGCTCCCCGCCATTGAGACTGAACGGGGATTATTATTTTTTTTAACTCGGCCTCCGGGCCGGGGCGGGCTTCGCCCCCGGTACCTCCAGCCGCTTCTATTTACGCGCGCCGCGTTCCAACATATTCACCCCGGCCAAGAGGCCTATTCCCCGGCCCGCACCCCGCCATTGAGACTGCATGGGAATTATTATTTTTTTATCTCTCAACCTGTCCAAGAGGCCTGCTGCCCGCCGCAATTGCCGCCGGGCCGGCCCGCACCCTGCCATTGAGACTGAACGGGAATTATTATTTTTTTATCTCTCAACCTGTCCAAGAGGCCTGCTGCCCGCCGCAATCGCCGCCGGGCCGGCCCGCACCCTGCCATTGAGACTGAACGGGGATTATTTATTTTTTTAACTTGGCCGCCGGGCCGGGGCGGGCATCGCCCCCGGTACCTCCAGCCGCTACTATTTCCGCGGGCCGTGTTCCAACACTATTCACCCCGGCCAAGAGGCCTATTCCCCGGCCCGCACCCCGCCATTGAGACTGCACGGGAATTATTATTTTTTTATCTCTCAACCTGTCCAAGAGGCCTGCTGCCCGCCGCACTCGCCGCCGGGCCGGCCCGCACCCCGCCATTGAGACTGAACGGGGATTATTATTTTTTTTAACTCGGCCTCCGGGCCGGGGCGGGCTTCGCCCCCGGTACCTCCAGCTGCTTCTATTTACGCGCGCCGCGTTCCAACATATTCACCCCGGCCAAGAGGCCTATTCCCCGGCCCGCACCCCGCCATTGAGACTGCATGGGAATTATTATTTTTTATCTCTCAACCTGTCCAAGAGGCCTGCTGCCCGCCGCAATCGCCGCCGGGCCGGCCCGCACCCTGCCATTGAGACTGAACGGGATTATTTATTTTTTTAACTTGGCCGCCGGGCCGGGGCGGGCATCGCCCCCGGTACCTCCAGCCGCTACTATTTCCGCGGGCCGTGTTCCAACACTATTCACCCCGGCCAAGAGGCCTATTCCCCGGCCAGCACCCCGCCATTGAGACTGCACGGGAATTATTATTTTTTTATCTCTCAACCTGTCCAAGAGGCCTGCTGCCCGCCGCAATCGCCGCCGGGCCGGCCCGCACCCCGCCATTGAGACTGAACGGGGATTATTATTTTTTTTAACTCGGCCTCCGGGCCGGGGCGGGCTTCGCCCCCGGTACCTCCACCCGCTTCTATTTACGCGCGCCGCGTTCCAACATATTCACCCCGGCCAAGAGGCCTATTCCCCGGCCCGCACCCCGCCATTGAGACTGCACGGGAATTATTATTTTTTTATCTCTCAACCTGTCCAAGAGGCCTGCTGCCTGCCGCACTCGCCGCCGGGCCGGCCCGCTCCCCGCCATTGAGACTGAACGGGGATTATTATTTTTTTTAACTCGGCCTCCGGGCCGGGGCGGGCTTCGCCCCCGGTACCTCCAGCCGCTTCTATTTACGCGCGCCGCGTTCCAACATATTCACCCCGGCCAAGAGGCCTATTCCCCGGCCCGCACCCCGCCATTGAGACTGCATGGGAATTATTATTTTTTTATCTCTCAACCTGTCCAAGAGGCCTGCTGCCCGCCGCAATTGCCGCCGGGCCGGCCCGCACCCTGCCATTGAGACTGAACGGGGATTATTTATTTTTTTAACTTGGCCGCCGGGCCGGGGCGGGCATCGCCCCCGGTACCTCCAGCCGCTACTATTTCCGCGGGCCGTGTTCCAACACTATTCACCCCGGCCAAGAGGCCTATTCCCCGGCCCGCACCCCGCCATTGAGACTGCACGGGAATTATTATTTTTTTATCTCTCAACCTGTCCAAGAGGCCTGCTGCCCGCCGCACTCGCTGCCGGGCCGGCCCGCACCCCGCCATTGAGACTGAACGGGGATTATTATTTTTTTTAACTCGGCCTCCGGGCCGGGGCGGGCTTCGCCCCCGGTACCTCCAGCCGCTTCTATTTACGCGCACCGCGTTCCAACATATTCACCCTGGCCAAGAGGCCTATTCCCCGGCCACACTCGTCCGCCGGGCCGGCCCGCACCCCGCCGTTGAGACTGCACGGGAATTATTATTTTTATATCTCTCAACCTGTCCAAGAGGCCTGCTGCCCGCCGCAATCGCCGCCGGGCCGGCCCGCACCCTGCCTTTGAGACTGAACGGGGATTATTTATTTTTTTAACTTGGCCGCCGCCCGGGGCGGGCATCGCCCCGGTACCTCCAGCCGTTACTATTTCCGCGGGCCGTGTTCCAACACTATTCACCCCGGCCAAGAGGCCTATTCCCCGGCCCGCACCCCGCCATTGAGACTGCATGGGAATTATTATTTTTTTATCTCTCAACCTGTCCAAGAGGCCTGCTGCCCGCCGCAATCGCCGCCGGGCCGGCCCGCACCCCGCCATTGAGACTGCATGGGAATTATTATTTTTTTATCTCTCAACCTGTCCAAGAGGCCTGCTGCCCGCCGCACTCGCCGCCGGGCCGGCCCGCACCCCGCCATTGAGACTGAACGGGGATTATTATTTTTTTTAACCCGGCCTCCGGGCCGGGGCGGGCTTCGCCCCCGGTACCTCCAGCCGCTTCTATTTACGCGCGCCGCGTTCCAACATATTCACCCCGGCCAAGAGGCCTATTCCCCGGCCCGCACCCCGCCATTGAGACTGCACGGGAATTATTATTTTTTTATCTCTCAACCTGTCCAAGAGGCCTGCTGCCTGCCGCACTCGCCGCCGGGCCGGCCCGCACCCCGCCATTGAGACTGAAAGGGGATTATTATTTTTTTTAACTCGGCCTCCGGGCCGGGGCGGGCTTCGCCCCCGGTACCTCCAGCCGCTTCTATTTACGCGCGCCGCGTTCCAACATATTCACCCCGGCCAAGAGGCCTATTCCCCGGCCCGCACCCCGCCATTGAGACTGCATGGGAATTATTATTTTTTTATCTCTCAACCTGTCCAAGAGGCCTGCTGCCCGCCGCAATTGCCGCCGGGCCGGCCCGCACCCTGCCATTGAGACTGAACGGGAATTATTATTTTTTTATCTCTCAACCTGTCCAAGAGGCCTGCTGCCCGCCGCAATCGCCGCTGGGCCGGCCCGCACCCTGCCATTGAGACTGAACGGGGATTATTTATTTTTTTAACTTGGCCGCCGGGCCGGGGCGGGCATCGCCCCCGGTACCTCCAGCCGCTACTATTTCCGCGGGCCGTGTTCCAACACTATTCACCCCGGCCAAGAGGCCTATTCCCCGGCCCGCACCCCGCCATTGAGACTGCACGGGAATTATTATTTTTTTATCTCTCAACCTGTCCAAGAGGCCTGCTGCCCGCCGCACTCGCCGCCGGGCCGGCCCGCACCCCGCCATTGAGACTGAACGGGGATTATTATTTTTTTTAACTCGGCCTCCGGGCCGGGGCGGGCTTCGCCCCCGGTACCTCCAGCCGCTTCTATTTACGCGCGCCACGTTCCAACATATTCACCCCGGCCAAGAGGCCTATTCCCCGGCCCGCACCCCGCCATTGAGACTGCACGGGAATTATTATTTTTTTATCTCTCAACCTGTCCAAGAGGCCTGCTGCCCGGCGCACTCGCCGCCGGGCCGGCCCGCACCCCGCCATTGAGACTGAACGGGGATTATTATTTTTTTTAACTCGGCCTCCGGGCCGGGGCGGGCTTCGCCCCCGGTACCTCCAGCCGCTTCTATTTACGCGCGCCGCGTTCCAACATATTCACCCCGGCCAAGAGGCCTATTCCCCGGCCCGCACCCCGCCATTGAGACTGCATGGGAATTATTATTTTTTTATCTCTCAACCTGTCCAAGAGGCCTGCTGCCCGCCGCAATCGCCGCCGGGCCGGCCCGCACCCTGCCATTGAGACTGAACGGGATTATTTATTTTTTTAACTTGGCCGCCGGGCCGGGGCGGGCATCGCCCCCGGTACCTCCAGCCGCTACTATTTCCGCGGGCCGTGTTCCAACACTATTCACCCCGGCCAAGAGGCCTATTCCCCGGCCCGCACCCCGCCATTGAGACTGCACGGGAATTATTATTTTTTTATCTCTCAACCTGTCCAAGAGGCCTGCTGCCCGCCGCAATCGCCGCCGGGCCGGCCCGCACCCCGCCATTGAGACTGAACGGGGATTATTATTTTTTTTAACTCGGCCTCCGGGCCGGGGCGGGCTTCGCCCCCTGTACCTCCAGCCGCTTCTATTTACGCGCGCCGCGTTCCAACATATTCACCCCGGCCAAGAGGCCTATTCCCCGGCCCGCACCCCGCTATTGAGACTGCACGGGAATTATTATTTTTTTATCTCTCAACCTGTCCAAGAGGCCTGCTGCCCGCCGCACTCGCCGCCGGGCCGGCCCGCACCCCGCCATTGAGACTGAACGGGGATTATTATTTTTTTTAACTCGGCCTCCGGGCCGGGGCGGGCTTCGCCCCCGGTACCTCCAGCCGCTTCTATTTACGCGCGCCGCGTTCCAACATATTCACCCCGGCCAAGAGGCCTATTCCCCGGCCCGCACCCCGCCATTGAGACTGCATGGGAATTATTATTTTTTTATCTCTCAACCTGTCCAAGAGGCCTGCTGCCCGCCGCAATTGCCGCCGGGCCGGCCCGCACCCTGCCATTGAGACTGAACGGGAATTATTATTTTTTTATCTCTCAACCTGTCCAAGAGGCCTGCTGCCCGCCGCAATCGCCGCCGGGCCGGCCCGCACCCTGCCATTGAGACTGAACGGGGATTATTTATTTTTTTAACTTGGCCGCCGGGCCGGGGCGGGCATCGCCCCCGGTACCTCCAGCCGCTACTATTTCCGCGGGCCGTGTTCCAACACTATTCACCCCGGCCAAGAGGCCTATTCCCCGGCCCGCACCCCGCCATTGAGACTGCACGGGAATTATTATTTTTTTATCTCTCAACCTGTCCAAGAGGCCTGCTGCCCGCCGCACTCGCCGCCGGGCCGGCCCGCACCCCGCCATTGAGACTGAACGGGGATTATTATTTTTTTTAACTCGGCCTCCGGGCCGGGGCGGGCTTCGCCCCCGGTACCTCCAGCCGCTTCTATTTACGCGCGCCGCGTTCCAACATATTCACCCCGGCCAAGAGGCCTATTCCCCGGCCCGCACCCCGCCATTGAGACTACATGGGAATTATTATTTTTTATCTCTCAACCTGTCCAAGAGGCCTGCTGCCCGCCGCAATCGCCGCCGGGCCGGCCCGCACCCTGCCATTGAGACTGAACGGGATTATTTATTTTTTTAACTTGGCCGCCGGGCCGGGGCGGGCATCGCCCCCGGTACCTCCAGCCGCTACTATTTCCGCGGGCCGTGTTCCAACACTATTCACCCCGGCCAAGAGGCCTATTCCCCGGCCCGCACCCCGCCATTGAGACTGCACGGGAATTATTATTTTTTTATCTCTCAACCTGTCCAAGAGGCCTGCTGCCCGCCGCACTCGCCGCCGGGCCGGCCCGCACCCCGCCATTGAGACTGAACGGGGATTATTATTTTTTTTAACTCGGCCTCCGGGCCGGGGCGGGCTTCGCCCCCGGTACCTCCAGCCGCTTCTATTTACGCGCGCCGCGTTCCAACATATTCACCCCGGCCAAGAGGCCTATTCCCCGGCCCGCACCCCGCCATTGAGACTGCACGGGAATTATTATTTTTTTATCTCTCAACCTGTCCAAGAGGCCTGCTGCCTGCCGCACTCGCCGCCGGGCCGGCCCGCACCCCGCCATTGAGACTGAACGGGGATTATTATTTTTTTTAACTCGGCCTCCGGGCCGGGGCGGGCTTCGCCCCCGGTACCTCCAGCCGCTTCTATTTACGCGCGCCGCGTTCCAACATATTCACCCCGGCCAAGAGGCCTATTCCCCGGCCCGCACCCCGCCATTGAGACTGCATGGGAATTATTATTTTTTTATCTCTCAACCTGTCCAAGAGGCCTGCTGCCCGCCGCACTCGCCGCCGGGCCGGCCCGCACCCCGCCATTGAGACTGAACGGGGATTATTATTTTTTTTAACTCGGCCTCCGGGCCGGGGCGGGCTTTGCCCCCGGTACCTCCAGCCGCTTCTATTTACGCGCGCCGCGTTCCAACATATTCACCCCGGCCAAGAGGCCTATTCCCCGGCACGCACCCCGCCATTGAGACTGCACGGGAATTATTATTTTTTTATCTCTCAACCTGTCCAAGAGGCCTGCTGCCTGCCGCACTCGCCGCCGGGCCGGCCCGCACCCCGCCATTGAGACTGAACGGGGATTATTATTTTTTTTAACTCGGCCTCCGGGCCGGGGCGGGCTTCGCCCCCGGTACCTCCAGCCGCTTCTATTTACGCGCGCCGCGTTCCAACATATTCACCCCGGCCAAGAGGCCTATTCCCCGGCCCGCACCCCGCCATTGAGACTGCATGGGAATTATTATTTTTTTATCTCTCAACCTGTCCAAGAGGCCTGCTGCCCGCCGCAATCGCCGCCGGGCCGGCCCGCACCCTGCCATTGAGACTGAACGGGGATTATTTATTTTTTTAACTTGGCCGCCGTGCCGGGGCGGGCATCGCCCCCGGTACCTCCAGCCGCTACTATTTCCGCGGGCCGTGTTCCAACACTATTCACCCCGGCCAAGAGGCCTATTCCCCGGCCCGCACCCCGCCATTGAGACTGAACGGGGATTATTTTTTTTAACTCGGCCTCCGGGCCGGGGCGGGCTTCGCCCCCGGTACCTCCAGCCGCTTCTATTTACGCGCGCCGCGTTCCAACATATTCACCCCGGCCAAGAGGCCTATTCCCCGGCCCGCACCCCGCCATTGAGACTGCATGGGAATTATTATTTTTTTATCTCTCAACCTGTCCAAGAGGCCTGCTGCCCGCCGCAATTGCCGCCGGGCCGGCCCGCACCCTGCCATTGAGACTGAACGGGAATTATTATTTTTTTATCTCTCAACCTGTCCAAGAGGCCTGCTGCCCGCCGCAATCGCCGCCGGGCCGGCCCGCACCCTGCCATTGAGACTGAACGGGGATTATTTATTTTTTTAACTTGGCCGCCGGGCCGGGGCGGGCATCGCCCCCGGTACCTCCAGCCGCTACTATTTCCGCGGGCCGTGTTCCAACACTATTCACCCCGGCCAAGAGGCCTATTCCCCGGCCCGCACCCCGCCATTGAGACTGCACGGGAATTATTATTTTTTTATCTCTCAACCTGTCCAAGAGGCCTGCTGCCCGCCGCACTCGCCGCCGGGCCGGCCCGCACCCCGCCATTGAGACTGAACGGGGATTATTATTTTTTTTAACTCGGCCTCCGGGCCGGGGCGGGCTTCGCCCCCGGTACCTCCAGCCGCTTCTATTTACGCGCGCCGCGTTCCAACATATTCACCCCGGCCAAGAGGCCTATTCCCCGGCCCGCACCCCGCCATTGAGACTGCACGGGAATTATTATTTTTTTATCTCTCAACCTGTCCAAGAGGCCTGCTGCCCGCCGCACTCGCCGCCGGGCCGGCCCGCACCCCGCCATTGAGACTGAACGGGGATTATTATTTTTTTTAACTCGGCCTCCGGGCCGGGGCGGGCTTCGCCCCCGGTACCTCCAGCCGCTTCTATTTACGCGCGCCGCGTTCCAACATATTCACCCCGGCCAAGAGGCCTATTCCCCGGCCCGCACCCCGCCATTGAGACTGCATGGGAATTATTATTTTTTTATCTCTCAACCTGTCCAAGAGGCCTGCTGCCCGCCGCAATCGCCGCCGGGCCGGCCCGCACCCTGCCATTGAGACTGAACGGGGATTATTTATTTTTTTAACTTGGCCGCCGTGCCGGGGCGGGCATCGCCCCCGGTACCTCCAGCCGCTACTATTTCCGCGGGCCGTGTTCCAACACTATTCACCCCGGCCAAGAGGCCTATTCCCCGGCCCGCACCCCGCCATTGAGACTGCACGGGAATTATTATTTTTTTATCTCTCAACCTGTCCAAGAGGCCTGCTGCCCGCCGCACTCGCTGCCGGGCCGGCCCGCACCCCGCCATTGAGACTGAACGGGGATTATTTTTTTTAACTCGGCCTCCGGGCCGGGGCGGGCTTCGCCCCCGGTACCTCCAGCCGCTTCTATTTACGCGCGCCGCGTTCCAACATATTCACCCCGGCCAAGAGGCCTATTCCCCGGCCCGCACCCCGCCATTGAGACTGCATGGGAATTATTATTTTTTTATCTCTCAACCTGTCCAAGAGGCCTGCTGCCCGCCGCAATTGCCGCCGGGCCGGCCCGCACCCTGCCATTGAGACTGAACGGGAATTATTATTTTTTTATCTCTCAACCTGTCCAAGAGGCCTGCTGCCCGCCGCAATCGCCGCCGGGCCGGCCCGCACCCTGCCATTGAGACTGAACGGGGATTATTTATTTTTTTAACTTGGCCGCCGGGCCGGGGCGGGCATCGCCCCCGGTACCTCCAGCCGCTACTATTTCCGCGGGCCGTGTTCCAACACTATTCACCCCGGCCAAGAGGCCTATTCCCCGGCCCGCACCCCGCCATTGAGACTGCACGGGAATTATTATTTTTTTATCTCTCAACCTGTCCAAGAGGCCTGCTGCCCGCCGCACTCGCCGCCGGGCCGGCCCGCACCCCGCCATTGAGACTGAACGGGGATTATTATTTTTTTTAACTCGGCCTCCGGGCCGGGGCGGGCTTCGCCCCCGGTACCTCCAGCCGCTTCTATTTACGCGCGCCGCGTTCCAACATATTCACCCCGGCCAAGAGGCCTATTCCCCGGCCCGCACCCCGCCATTGAGACTGCACGGGAATTATTATTTTTTTATCTCTCAACCTGTCCAAGAGGCCTGCTGCCCGCCGCACTCGCCGCCGGGCCGGCCCGCACCCCGCCATTGAGACTGAACGGGGATTATTATTTTTTTTAACTCGGCCTCCGGGCCGGGGCGGGCTTCGCCCCCGGTACCTCCAGCCGCTTCTATTTACGCGCGCCGCGTTCCAACATATTCACCCCGGCCAAGAGGCCTATTCCCCGGCCCGCACCCCGCCATTGAGACTGCATGGGAATTATTATTTTTTTATCTCTCAACCTGTCCAAGAGGCCTGCTGCCCGCCGCAATTGCCGCCGGGCCGGCCCGCACCCTGCCATTGAGACTGAACGGGAATTATTATTTTTTTATCTCTCAACCTGTCCAAGAGGCCTGCTGCCCGCCGCAATCGCCGCCGGGCCGGCCCGCACCCTGCCATTGAGACTGAACGGGGATTATTTATTTTTTTAACTTGGCCGCCGGGCCGGGGCGGGCATCGCCCCCGGTACCTCCAGCCGCTACTATTTCCGCGGGCCGTGTTCCAACACTATTCACCCCGGCCAAGAGGCCTATTCCCCGGCCCGCACCCCGCCATTGAGACTGCACGGGAATTATTATTTTTTTATCTCTCAACCTGTCCAAGAGGCCTGCTGCCCGCCGCACTCGCCGCCGGGCCGGCCCGCACCCCGCCATTGAGACTAAACGGGGATTATTATTTTTTTTAACTCGGCCTCCGGGCCGGGGCGGGCTTCGCCCCCGGTACCTCCAGCTGCTTCTATTTACGCGCGCCGCGTTCCAACATATTCACCCCGGCCAAGAGGCCTATTCCCCGGCCCGCACCCCGCCATTGAGACTGCATGGGAATTATTATTTTTTATCTCTCAACCTGTCCAAGAGGCCTGCTGCCCGCCGCAATCGCCGCCGGGCCGGCCCGCACCCTGCCATTGAGACTGAACGGGATTATTTATTTTTTTAACTTGGCCGCCGGGCCGGGGCGGGCATCGCCCCCGGTACCTCCAGCCGCTACTATTTCCGCGGGCCGTGTTCCAACACTATTCACCCCGGCCAAGAGGCCTATTCCCCGGCCAGCACCCCGCCATTGAGACTGCACGGGAATTATTATTTTTTTATCTCTCAACCTGTCCAAGAGGCCTGCTGCCCGCCGCAATCGCCGCCGGGCCGGCCCGCACCCCGCCATTGAGACTGAACGGGGATTATTATTTTTTTTAACTCGGCCTCCGGGCCGGGGTGGGCTTCGCCCCCGGTACCTCCAGCCGCTTCTATTTACGCGCGCCGCGTTCCAACATATTCACCCCGGCCAAGAGGCCTATTCCCCGGCCCGCACCCCGCCATTGAGACTGCACGGGAATTATTATTTTTTTATCTCTCAACCTGTCCAAGAGGCCTGCTGCCTGCCGCACTCGCCGCCGGGCCGGCCCGCACCCCGCCATTGAGACTGAACGGGGATTATTATTTTTTTTAACTCGGCCTCCGGGCCGGGGCGGGCTTCGCCCCCGGTACCTCCAGCCGCTTCTATTTACGCGCGCCGCGTTCCAACATATTCACCCCGGCCAAGAGGCCTATTCCCCGGCCCGCACCCCGCCATTGAGACTGCATGGGAATTATTATTTTTTTATCTCTCAACCTGTCCAAGAGGCCTGCTGCCCGCCGCAATTGCCGCCGGGCCGGCCCGCACCCTGCCATTGAGACTGAACGGGAATTATTATTTTTTTATCTCTCAACCTGTCCAAGAGGCCTGCTGCCCGCCGCAATCGCCGCCGGGCCGGCCCGCACCCTGCCATTGAGACTGAACGGGGATTATTTATTTTTTTAACTTGGCCGCCGGGCCGGGGCGGGCATCGCCCCCGGTACCTCCAGCCGCTACTATTTCCGCGGGCCGTGTTCCAACACTATTCACCCCGGCCAAGAGGCCTATTCCCCGGCCCGCACCCCGCCATTGAGACTGCACGGGAATTATTATTTTTTTATCTCTCAACCTGTCCAAGAGGCCTGCTGCCCGCCGCACTCGCTGCCGGGCCGGCCCGCACCCCGCCATTGAGACTGAACGGGGATTACTTTTTTTAACTCGGCCTCCGGGCCGGGGCGGGCTTCGCCCCCGGTACCTCCAGCCGCTTCTATTTACGCGCGCCGCGTTCCAACATATTCACCCCGGCCAAGAGGCCTATTCCCCGGCCCGCACCCCGCCATTGAGACTGCATGGGAATTATTATTTTTTTATCTCTCAACCTGTCCAAGAGGCCTGCTGCCCGCCGCAATTGCCGCCGGGCCGGCCCGCACCCTGCCATTGAGACTGAACGGGAATTATTATTTTTTTATCTCTCAACCTGTCCAAGAGGCCTGCTGCCCGCCGCAATCGCCGCCGGGCCGGCCCGCACCCTGCCATTGAGACTGAACGGGGATTATTTATTTTTTTAACTTGGCCGCCGGGCCGGGGCGGGCATCGCCCCCGGTACCTCCAGCCGCTACTATTTCCGCGGGCCGTGTTCCAACACTATTCACCCCGGCCAAGAGGCCTATTCCCCGGCCCGCACCCCGCCATTGAGACTGCACGGGAATTATTATTTTTTTATCTCTCAACCTGTCCAAGAGGCCTGCTGCCCGCCGCACTCGCCGCCGGGCCGGCCCGCACCCCGCCATTGAGACTGAACGGGGATTATTATTTTTTTTAACTCGGCCTCCGGGCCGGGGCGGGCTTCGCCCCCGGTACCTCCAGCCGCTTCTATTTACGCGCGCCGCGTTCCAACATATTCACCCCGGCCAAGAGGCCTATTCCCCGGCCCGCACCCCGCCATTGAGACTGCATGGGAATTATTATTTTTTATCTCTCAACCTGTCCAAGAGGCCTGCTGCCCGCCGCAATCGCCGCCGGGCCGGCCCGCACCCTGCCATTGAGACTGAACGGGATTATTTATTTTTTTAACTTGGCCGCCGGGCCGGGGCGGGCATCGCCCCCGGTACCTCCAGCCGCTACTATTTCCGCGGGCCGTGTTCCAACACTATTCACCCCGGCCAAGAGGCCTATTCCCCGGCCCGCACCCCGCCATTGAGACTGCACGGGAATTATTATTTTTTTTATCTCTCAACCTGTCCAAGAGGCCTGCTGCCCGCCGCACTCGCCGCCGGGCCGGCCCGCACCCCGCCATTGAGACTGAACGGGGATTATTATTTTTTTTAACTCGGCCTCCGGGCCGGGGCGGGCTTCGCCCCCGGTACCTCCACCCGCTTCTATTTACGCGCGCCGCGTTCCAACATATTCACCCCGGCCAAGAGGCCTATTCCCCGGCCCGCACCCCGCCATTGAGACTGCACGGGAATTATTATTTTTTTATCTCTCAACCTGTCCAAGAGGCCTGCTGCCTGCCGCACTCGCCGCCGGGCCGGCCCGCACCCCGCCATTGAGACTGAACGGGGATTATTATTTTTTTTAACTCGGCCTCCGGGCCGGGGCGGGCTTCGCCCCCGGTACCTCCAGCCGCTTCTATTTACGCGCGCCGCGTTCCAACATATTCACCCCGGCCAAGAGGCCTATTCCCCGGCCACACTCGTCCGCCGGGCCGGCCCGCACCCCGCCGTTGAGACTGCACGGGAATTATTATTTTTATATCTCTCAACCTGTCCAAGAGGCCTGCTGCCCGCCGCAATCGCCGCCGGGCCGGCCCGCACCCTGCCTTTGAGACTGAACGGGGATTATTTATTTTTTTAACTTGGCCGCCGCCCGGGGCGGGCATCGCCCCCGGTACCTCCAGCCGTTACTATTTCCGCGGGCCGTGTTCCAACACTATTCACCCCGGCCAAGAGGCCTATTCCCCGGCCCGCACCCCGCCATTGAGACTGCATGGGAATTATTATTTTTTTATCTCTCAACCTGTCCAAGAGGCCTGCTGCCCGCCGCAATCGCCGCCGGGCCGGCCCGCACCCTGCCATTGAGACTGAACGGGATTATTTATTTTTTTAACTTGGCCGCCGGGCCGGGGCGGGCATCGCCCCCGGTACCTCCAGCCGCTACTATTTCCGCGGGCCGTGTTCCAACACTATTCACCCCGGCCAAGAGGCGTATTCCCCGGCCCGCACCCCGCCATTGAGACTGCACGGGAATTATTATTTTTTTATCTCTCAACCTGTCCAAGAGGCCTGCTGCCCGCCGCACTCGCCGCCGGGCCGGCCCGCACCCCGCCATTGAGACTGAACGGGGATTATTATTTTTTTTAACTCGGCCTCCGGGCCGGGGCGGGCTTCGCCCCCGGTACCTCCAGCCGCTTCTATTTACGCGCGCCGCGTTCCAACATATTCACCCCGGCCAAGAGGCCTATTCCCCGGCCCGCACCCCGCCATTGAGACTGCACGGGAATTATTATTTTTTTATCTCTCAACCTGTCCAAGAGGCCTGCTGCCCGCCGCACTCGCCGCCGGGCCGGCCCGCACCCCGCCATTGAGACTGAACGGGGATTATTATTTTTTTTAACTCGGCCTCCGGGCCGGGGCGGGCTTCGCCCCCGGTACCTCCAGCCGCTTCTATTTACGCGCGCCGCGTTCCAACATATTCACCCCGGCCAAGAGGCCTATTCCCCGGCCACACTCGTCCGCCGGGCCGGCCCGCACCCCGCCGTTGAGACTGCACGGGAATTATTATTTTTATATCTCTCAACCTGTCCAAGAGGCCTGCTGCCCGCCGCAATCGCCGCCGGGCCGGCCCGCACCCTGCCTTTGAGACTGAACGGGGATTATTTATTTTTTTAACTTGGCCGCCGCCCGGGGCGGGCATCGCCCCCGGTACCTCCAGCCGTTACTATTTCCGCGGGCCGTGTTCCAACACTATTCACCCCGGCCAAGAGGCCTATTCCCCGGCCCGCACCCCGCCATTGAGACTGCATGGGAATTATTATTTTTTTATCTCTCAACCTGTCCAAGAGGCCTGCTGCCCGCCGCAATCGCCGCCGGGCCGGCCCGCACCCTGCCATTGAGACTGAACGGGATTATTTATTTTTTTAACTTGGCCGCCGGGCCGGGGCGGGCATCGCCCCCGGTACCTCCAGCCGCTACTATTTCCGCGGGCCGTGTTCCAACACTATTCACCCCGGCCAAGAGGCGTATTCCCCGGCCCGCACCCCGCCATTGAGACTGCACGGGAATTATTATTTTTTTATCTCTCAACCTGTCCAAGAGGCCTGCTGCCCGCCGCACTCGCCGCCGGGCCGGCCCGCACCCCGCCATTGAGACTGAACGGGGATTATTATTTTTTTTAACTCGGCCTCCGGGCCGGGGCGGGCTTCGCCCCCGGTACCTCCAGCCGCTTCTATTTACGCGCGCCGCGTTCCAACATATTCACCCCGGCCAAGAGGCCTATTCCCCGGCCCGCACCCCGCCATTGAGACTGCACGGGAATTATTATTTTTTTATCTCTCAACCTGTCCAAGAGGCCTGCTGCCCGCCGCACTCGCCGCCGGGCCGGCCCGCACCCCGCCATTGAGACTGAACGGGGATTATTATTTTTTTTAACTCGGCCTCCGGGCCGGGGCGGGCTTCGCCCCCGGTACCTCCAGCCGCTTCTATTTACGCGCGCCGCGTTCCAACATATTCACCCCGGCCAAGAGGCCTATTCCCCGGCCCGCACCCCGCCATTGAGACTGCATGGGAATTATTATTTTTTTATCTCTCAACCTGTCCAAGAGGCCTGCTGCCCGCCGCAATCGCCGCCGGGCCGGCCCGCACCCTGCCATTGAGACTGAACGGGATTATTTATTTTTTTAACTTGGCCGCCGGGCCGGGGCGGGCATCGCCCCCGGTACCTCCAGCCGCTACTATTTCCGAGGGCCGTGTTCCAACACTATTCACCCCGGCCAAGAGGCCTATTCCCCGGCCCGCACCCCGCCATTGAGACTGCATGGGAATTATTATTTTTTTATCTCTCAACCTGTCCAAGAGGCCTGCTGCCCGCCGCACTCGCCGCCGGGCCGGCCCGCACCCCGCCATTGAGACTGAACGGGGATTATTATTTTTTTTAACCCGGCCTCCGGGCCGGGGCGGGCTTCGCCCCCGGTACCTCCAGCCGCTTCTATTTACGCGCGCCGCGTTCCAACATATTCACCCCGGCCAAGAGGCCTATTCCCCGGCCCGCACCCCGCCATTGAGACTGCATGGGAATTATTATTTTTTTATCTCTCAACCTGTCCAAGAGGCCTGCTGCCCGCCGCAATTGCCGCCGGGCCGGCCCGCACCCTGCCATTGAGACTGAACGGGAATTATTATTTTTTTATCTCTCAACCTGTCCAAGAGGCCTGCTGCCCGCCGCAATCGCCGCTGGGCCGGCCCGCACCCTGCCATTGAGACTGAACGGGGATTATTTATTTTTTTAACTTGGCCGCCGGGCCGGGGCGGGCATCGCCCCCGGTACCTCCAGCCGCTACTATTTCCGCGGGCCGTGTTCCAACACTATTCACCCCGGCCAAGAGGCCTATTCCCCGGCCCGCACCCCGCCATTGAGACTGCACGGGAATTATTATTTTTTTATCTCTCAACCTGTCCAAGAGGCCTGCTGCCCGCCGCACTCGCCGCCGGGCCGGCCCGCACCCCGCCATTGAGACTGAACGGGGATTATTATTTTTTTTAACTCGGCCTCCGGGCCGGGGCGGGCTTCGCCCCCGGTACCTCCAGCCGCTTCTATTTACGCGCGCCGCGTTCCAACATATTCACCCCGGCCAAGAGGCCTATTCCCCGGCCACACTCGTCCGCCGGGCCGGCCCGCACCCCGCCGTTGAGACTGCACGGGAATTATTATTTTTATATCTCTCAACCTGTCCAAGAGGCCTGCTGCCCGCCGCAATCGCCGCCGGGCCGGCCCGCACCCTGCCTTTGAGACTGAACGGGGATTATTTATTTTTTTAACTTGGCCGCCGCCCGGGGCGGGCATCGCCCCCGGTACCTCCAGCCGTTACTATTTCCGCGGGCCGTGTTCCAACACTATTCACCCCGGCCAAGAGGCCTATTCCCCGGCCCGCACCCCGCCATTGAGACTGCATGGGAATTATTATTTTTTTATCTCTCAACCTGTCCAAGAGGCCTGCTGCCCGCCGCAATCGCCGCCGGGCCGGCCCGCACCCTGCCATTGAGACTGAACGGGATTATTTATTTTTTTAACTTGGCCGCCGGGCCGGGGCGGGCATCGCCCCCGGTACCTCCAGCCGCTACTATTTCCGCGGGCCGTGTTCCAACACTATTCACCCCGGCCAAGAGGCGTATTCCCCGGCCCGCACCCCGCCATTGAGACTGCACGGGAATTATTATTTTTTTATCTCTCAACCTGTCCAAGAGGCCTGCTGCCCGCCGCACTCGCCGCCGGGCCGGCCCGCACCCCGCCATTGAGACTGAACGGGGATTATTATTTTTTTTAACTCGGCCTCCGGGCCGGGGCGGGCTTCGCCCCCGGTACCTCCAGCCGCTTCTATTTACGCGCGCCGCGTTCCAACATATTCACCCCGGCCAAGAGGCCTATTCCCCGGCCCGCACCCCGCCATTGAGACTGCACGGGAATTATTATTTTTTTATCTCTCAACCTGTCCAAGAGGCCTGCTGCCCGCCGCACTCGCCGCCGGGCCGGCCCGCACCCCGCCATTGAGACTGAACGGGGATTATTATTTTTTTTAACTCGGCCTCCGGGCCGGGGCGGGCTTCGCCCCCGGTACCTCCAGCCGCTTCTATTTACGCGCGCCGCGTTCCAACATATTCACCCCGGCCAAGAGGCCTATTCCCCGGCCCGCACCCCGCCATTGAGACTGCATGGGAATTATTATTTTTTTATCTCTCAACCTGTCCAAGAGGCCTGCTGCCCGCCGCAATCGCCGCCGGGCCGGCCCGCACCCTGCCATTGAGACTGAACGGGATTATTTATTTTTTTAACTTGGCCGCCGGGCCGGGGCGGGCATCGCCCCCGGTACCTCCAGCCGCTACTATTTCCGCGGGCCGTGTTCCAACACTATTCACCCCGGCCAAGAGGCCTATTCCCCGGCCCGCACCCCGCCATTGAGACTGCATGGGAATTATTATTTTTTTATCTCTCAACCTGTCCAAGAGGCCTGCTGCCCGCCGCACTCGCCGCCGGGCCGGCCCGCACCCCGCCATTGAGACTGAACGGGGATTATTATTTTTTTTAACCCGGCCTCCGGGCCGGGGCGGGCTTCGCCCCCGGTACCTCCAGCCGCTTCTATTTACGCGCGCCGCGTTCCAACATATTCACCCCGGCCAAGAGGCCTATTCCCCGGCCCGCACCCCGCCATTGAGACTGCATGGGAATTATTATTTTTTTATCTCTCAACCTGTCCAAGAGGCCTGCTGCCCGCCGCAATTGCCGCCGGGCCGGCCCGCACCCTGCCATTGAGACTGAACGGGAATTATTATTTTTTTATCTCTCAACCTGTCCAAGAGGCCTGCTGCCCGCCGCAATCGCCGCTGGGCCGGCCCGCACCCTGCCATTGAGACTGAACGGGGATTATTTATTTTTTTAACTTGGCCGCCGGGCCGGGGCGGGCATCGCCCCCGGTACCTCCAGCCGCTACTATTTCCGCGGGCCGTGTTCCAACACTATTCACCCCGGCCAAGAGGCCTATTCCCCGGCCCGCACCCCGCCATTGAGACTGCACGGGAATTATTATTTTTTTATCTCTCAACCTGTCCAAGAGGCCTGCTGCCCGCCGCACTCGCCGCCGGGCCGGCCCGCACCCCGCCATTGAGACTGAACGGGGATTATTATTTTTTTTAACTCGGCCTCCGGGCCGGGGCGGGCTTCGCCCCCGGTACCTCCAGCCGCTTCTATTTACGCGCGCCACGTTCCAACATATTCACCCCGGCCAAGAGGCCTATTCCCCGGCCCGCACCCCGCCATTGAGACTGCACGGGAATTATTATTTTTTTATCTCTCAACCTGTCCAAGAGGCCTGCTGCCCGCCGCACTCGCCGCCGGGCCGGCCCGCACCCCGCCATTGAGACTGAACGGGGATTATTATTTTTTTTAACTCGGCCTCCGGGCCGGGGCGGGCTTCGCCCCCGGTACCTCCAGCCGCTTCTATTTACGCGCGCCGCGTTCCAACATATTCACCCCGGCCAAGAGGCCTATTCCCCGGCCCGCACCCCGCCATTGAGACTGCATGGGAATTATTATTTTTTTATCTCTCAACCTGTCCAAGAGGCCTGCTGCCCGCCGCAATCGCCGCCGGGCCGGCCCGCACCCTGCCATTGAGACTGAACGGGATTATTTATTTTTTTAACTTGGCCGCCGGGCCGGGGCGGGCATCGCCCCCGGTACCTCCAGCCGCTACTATTTCCGCGGGCCGTGTTCCAACACTATTCACCCCGGCCAAGAGGCCTATTCCCCGGCCCGCACCCCGCCATTGAGACTGCACGGGAATTATTATTTTTTTATCTCTCAACCTGTCCAAGAGGCCTGCTGCCCGCCGCAATCGCCGCCGGGCCGGCCCGCACCCCGCCATTGAGACTGAACGGGGATTATTATTTTTTTTAACTCGGCCTCCGGGCCGGGGCGGGCTTCGCCCCCGGTACCTCCAGCCGCTTCTATTTACGCGCGCCGCGTTCCAACATATTCACCCCGGCCAAGAGGCCTATTCCCCGGCCCGCACCCCGCCATTGAGACTGCACGGGAATTATTATTTTTTTATCTCTCAACCTGTCCAAGAGGCCTGCTGCCTGCCGCACTCGCCGCCGGGCCGGCCCGCACCCCGCCATTGAGACTGAACGGGGATTATTATTTTTTTTAACTCGGCCTCCGGGCCGGGGCGGGCTTCGCCCCCGGTACCTCCAGCCGCTTCTATTTACGCGCGCCGCGTTCCAACATATTCACCCCGGCCAAGAGGCCTATTCCCCGGCCCGCACCCCGCCATTGAGACTGCATGGGAATTATTATTTTTTTATCTCTCAACCTGTCCAAGAGGCCTGCTGCCCGCCGCAATTGCCGCCGGGCCGGCCCGCACCCTGCCATTGAGACTGAACGGGAATTATTATTTTTTTATCTCTCAACCTGTCCAAGAGGCCTGCTGCCCGCCGCAATCGCCGCCGGGCCGGCCCGCACCCTGCCATTGAGACTGAACGGGGATTATTTATTTTTTTAACTTGGCCGCCGGGCCGGGGCGGGCATCGCCCCCGGTACCTCCAGCCGCTACTATTTCCGCGGGCCGTGTTCCAACACTATTCACCCCGGCCAAGAGGCGTATTCCCCGGCCCGCACCCCGCCATTGAGACTGCACGGGAATTATTATTTTTTTATCTCTCAACCTGTCCAAGAGGCCTGCTGCCCGCCGCACTCGCCGCCGGGCCGGCCCGCACCCCGCCATTGAGACTGAACGGGGATTATTATTTTTTTTAACTCGGCCTCCGGGCCGGGGCGGGCTTCGCCCCCGGTACCTCCAGCCGCTTCTATTTACGCGCGCCGCGTTCCAACATATTCACCCCGGCCAAGAGGCCTATTCCCCGGCCCGCACCCCGCCATTGAGACTGCACGGGAATTATTATTTTTTTATCTCTCAACCTGTCCAAGAGGCCTGCTGCCCGCCGCACTCGCCGCCGGGCCGGCCCGCACCCCGCCATTGAGACTGAACGGGGATTATTATTTTTTTTAACTCGGCCTCCGGGCCGGGGCGGGCTTCGCCCCCGGTACCTCCAGCCGCTTCTATTTACGCGCGCCGCGTTCCAACATATTCACCCCGGCCAAGAGGCCTATTCCCCGGCCCGCACCCCGCCATTGAGACTGCATGGGAATTATTATTTTTTTATCTCTCAACCTGTCCAAGAGGCCTGCTGCCCGCCGCAATCGCCGCCGGGCCGGCCCGCACCCTGCCATTGAGACTGAACGGGATTATTTATTTTTTTAACTTGGCCGCCGGGCCGGGGCGGGCATCGCCCCCGGTACCTCCAGCCGCTACTATTTCCGCGGGCCGTGTTCCAACACTATTCACCCCGGCCAAGAGGCCTATTCCCCGGCCCGCACCCCGCCATTGAGACTGCATGGGAATTATTATTTTTTTATCTCTCAACCTGTCCAAGAGGCCTGCTGCCCGCCGCACTCGCCGCCGGGCCGGCCCGCACCCCGCCATTGAGACTGAACGGGGATTATTATTTTTTTTAACCCGGCCTCCGGGCCGGGGCGGGCTTCGCCCCCGGTACCTCCAGCCGCTTCTATTTACGCGCGCCGCGTTCCAACATATTCACCCCGGCCAAGAGGCCTATTCCCCGGCCCGCACCCCGCCATTGAGACTGCATGGGAATTATTATTTTTTTATCTCTCAACCTGTCCAAGAGGCCTGCTGCCCGCCGCAATTGCCGCCGGGCCGGCCCGCACCCTGCCATTGAGACTGAACGGGAATTATTATTTTTTTATCTCTCAACCTGTCCAAGAGGCCTGCTGCCCGCCGCAATCGCCGCTGGGCCGGCCCGCACCCTGCCATTGAGACTGAACGGGGATTATTTATTTTTTTAACTTGGCCGCCGGGCCGGGGCGGGCATCGCCCCCGGTACCTCCAGCCGCTACTATTTCCGCGGGCCGTGTTCCAACACTATTCACCCCGGCCAAGAGGCCTATTCCCCGGCCCGCACCCCGCCATTGAGACTGCACGGGAATTATTATTTTTTTATCTCTCAACCTGTCCAAGAGGCCTGCTGCCCGCCGCACTCGCCGCCGGGCCGGCCCGCACCCCGCCATTGAGACTGAACGGGGATTATTATTTTTTTTAACTCGGCCTCCGGGCCGGGGCGGGCTTCGCCCCCGGTACCTCCAGCCGCTTCTATTTACGCGCGCCGCGTTCCAACATATTCACCCCGGCCAAGAGGCCTATTCCCCGGCCACACTCGTCCGCCGGGCCGGCCCGCACCCCGCCGTTGAGACTGCACGGGAATTATTATTTTTATATCTCTCAACCTGTCCAAGAGGCCTGCTGCCCGCCGCAATCGCCGCCGGGCCGGCCCGCACCCTGCCTTTGAGACTGAACGGGGATTATTTATTTTTTTAACTTGGCCGCCGCCCGGGGCGGGCATCGCCCCCGGTACCTCCAGCCGTTACTATTTCCGCGGGCCGTGTTCCAACACTATTCACCCCGGCCAAGAGGCCTATTCCCCGGCCCGCACCCCGCCATTGAGACTGCATGGGAATTATTATTTTTTTATCTCTCAACCTGTCCAAGAGGCCTGCTGCCCGCCGCAATCGCCGCCGGGCCGGCCCGCACCCTGCCATTGAGACTGAACGGGATTATTTATTTTTTTAACTTGGCCGCCGGGCCGGGGCGGGCATCGCCCCCGGTACCTCCAGCCGCTACTATTTCCGCGGGCCGTGTTCCAACACTATTCACCCCGGCCAAGAGGCGTATTCCCCGGCCCGCACCCCGCCATTGAGACTGCACGGGAATTATTATTTTTTTATCTCTCAACCTGTCCAAGAGGCCTGCTGCCCGCCGCACTCGCCGCCGGGCCGGCCCGCACCCCGCCATTGAGACTGAACGGGGATTATTATTTTTTTTAACTCGGCCTCCGGGCCGGGGCGGGCTTCGCCCCCGGTACCTCCAGCCGCTTCTATTTACGCGCGCCGCGTTCCAACATATTCACCCCGGCCAAGAGGCCTATTCCCCGGCCCGCACCCCGCCATTGAGACTGCACGGGAATTATTATTTTTTTATCTCTCAACCTGTCCAAGAGGCCTGCTGCCCGCCGCACTCGCCGCCGGGCCGGCCCGCACCCCGCCATTGAGACTGAACGGGGATTATTATTTTTTTTAACTCGGCCTCCGGGCCGGGGCGGGCTTCGCCCCCGGTACCTCCAGCCGCTTCTATTTACGCGCGCCGCGTTCCAACATATTCACCCCGGCCAAGAGGCCTATTCCCCGGCCCGCACCCCGCCATTGAGACTGCATGGGAATTATTATTTTTTTATCTCTCAACCTGTCCAAGAGGCCTGCTGCCCGCCGCAATCGCCGCCGGGCCGGCCCGCACCCTGCCATTGAGACTGAACGGGATTATTTATTTTTTTAACTTGGCCGCCGGGCCGGGGCGGGCATCGCCCCCGGTACCTCCAGCCGCTACTATTTCCGCGGGCCGTGTTCCAACACTATTCACCCCGGCCAAGAGGCCTATTCCCCGGCCCGCACCCCGCCATTGAGACTGCATGGGAATTATTATTTTTTTATCTCTCAACCTGTCCAAGAGGCCTGCTGCCCGCCGCACTCGCCGCCGGGCCGGCCCGCACCCCGCCATTGAGACTGAACGGGGATTATTATTTTTTTTAACCCGGCCTCCGGGCCGGGGCGGGCTTCGCCCCCGGTACCTCCAGCCGCTTCTATTTACGCGCGCCGCGTTCCAACATATTCACCCCGGCCAAGAGGCCTATTCCCCGGCCCGCACCCCGCCATTGAGACTGCATGGGAATTATTATTTTTTTATCTCTCAACCTGTCCAAGAGGCCTGCTGCCCGCCGCAATTGCCGCCGGGCCGGCCCGCACCCTGCCATTGAGACTGAACGGGAATTATTATTTTTTTATCTCTCAACCTGTCCAAGAGGCCTGCTGCCCGCCGCAATCGCCGCTGGGCCGGCCCGCACCCTGCCATTGAGACTGAACGGGGATTATTTATTTTTTTAACTTGGCCGCCGGGCCGGGGCGGGCATCGCCCCCGGTACCTCCAGCCGCTACTATTTCCGCGGGCCGTGTTCCAACACTATTCACCCCGGCCAAGAGGCCTATTCCCCGGCCCGCACCCCGCCATTGAGACTGCACGGGAATTATTATTTTTTTATCTCTCAACCTGTCCAAGAGGCCTGCTGCCCGCCGCACTCGCCGCCGGGCCGGCCCGCACCCCGCCATTGAGACTGAACGGGGATTATTATTTTTTTTAACTCGGCCTCCGGGCCGGGGCGGGCTTCGCCCCCGGTACCTCCAGCCGCTTCTATTTACGCGCGCCACGTTCCAACATATTCACCCCGGCCAAGAGGCCTATTCCCCGGCCCGCACCCCGCCATTGAGACTGCACGGGAATTATTATTTTTTTATCTCTCAACCTGTCCAAGAGGCCTGCTGCCCGCCGCACTCGCCGCCGGGCCGGCCCGCACCCCGCCATTGAGACTGAACGGGGATTATTATTTTTTTTAACTCGGCCTCCGGGCCGGGGCGGGCTTCGCCCCCGGTACCTCCAGCCGCTTCTATTTACGCGCGCCGCGTTCCAACATATTCACCCCGGCCAAGAGGCCTATTCCCCGGCCCGCACCCCGCCATTGAGACTGCATGGGAATTATTATTTTTTTATCTCTCAACCTGTCCAAGAGGCCTGCTGCCCGCCGCAATCGCCGCCGGGCCGGCCCGCACCCTGCCATTGAGACTGAACGGGATTATTTATTTTTTTAACTTGGCCGCCGGGCCGGGGCGGGCATCGCCCCCGGTACCTCCAGCCGCTACTATTTCCGCGGGCCGTGTTCCAACACTATTCACCCCGGCCAAGAGGCCTATTCCCCGGCCCGCACCCCGCCATTGAGACTGCACGGGAATTATTATTTTTTTATCTCTCAACCTGTCCAAGAGGCCTGCTGCCCGCCGCAATCGCCGCCGGGCCGGCCCGCACCCCGCCATTGAGACTGAACGGGGATTATTATTTTTTTTAACTCGGCCTCCGGGCCGGGGCGGGCTTCGCCCCCGGTACCTCCAGCCGCTTCTATTTACGCGCGCCGCGTTCCAACATATTCACCCCGGCCAAGAGGCCTATTCCCCGGCCCGCACCCCGCCATTGAGACTGCACGGGAATTATTATTTTTTTATCTCTCAACCTGTCCAAGAGGCCTGCTGCCTGCCGCACTCGCCGCCGGGCCGGCCCGCACCCCGCCATTGAGACTGAACGGGGATTATTATTTTTTTTAACTCGGCCTCCGGGCCGGGGCGGGCTTCGCCCCCGGTACCTCCAGCCGCTTCTATTTACGCGCGCCGCGTTCCAACATATTCACCCCGGCCAAGAGGCCTATTCCCCGGCCCGCACCCCGCCATTGAGACTGCATGGGAATTATTATTTTTTTATCTCTCAACCTGTCCAAGAGGCCTGCTGCCCGCCGCAATTGCCGCCGGGCCGGCCCGCACCCTGCCATTGAGACTGAACGGGAATTATTATTTTTTTATCTCTCAACCTGTCCAAGAGGCCTGCTGCCCGCCGCAATCGCCGCCGGGCCGGCCCGCACCCTGCCATTGAGACTGAACGGGGATTATTTATTTTTTTAACTTGGCCGCCGGGCCGGGGCGGGCATCGCCCCCGGTACCTCCAGCCGCTACTATTTCCGCGGGCCGTGTTCCAACACTATTCACCCCGGCCAAGAGGCCTATTCCCCGGCCCGCACCCCGCCATTGAGACTGCATGGGAATTATTATTTTTTTATCTCTCAACCTGTCCAAGAGGCCTGCTGCCCGCCGCAATTGCCGCCGGGCCGGCCCGCACCCTGCCATTGAGACTGAACGGGAATTATTATTTTTTTATCTCTCAACCTGTCCAAGAGGCCTGCTGCCCGCCGCAATCGCCGCCGGGCCGGCCCGCACCCCGCCATTGAGACTGAACGGGGATTACTTTTTTTAACTCGGCCTCCGGGCCGGGGCGGGCTTCGCCCCCGGTACCTCCAGCCGCTTCTATTTACGCGCGCCGCGTTCCAACATATTCACCCCGGCCAAGAGGCCTATTCCCCGGCCCGCACCCCGCCATTGAGACTGCATGGGAATTATTATTTTTTTATCTCTCAACCTGTCCAAGAGGCCTGCTGCCCGCCGCAATTGCCGCCGGGCCGGCCCGCACCCTGCCATTGAGACTGAACGGGAATTATTATTTTTTTATCTCTCAACCTGTCCAAGAGGCCTGCTGCCCGCCGCAATCGCCGCCGGGCCGGCCCGCACCCTGCCATTGAGACTGAACGGGGATTATTTATTTTTTTAACTTGGCCGCCGGGCCGGGGCGGGCATCGCCCCCGGTACCTCCAGCCGCTACTATTTCCGCGGGCCGTGTTCCAACACTATTCACCCCGGCCAAGAGGCCTATTCCCCGGCCCGCACCCCGCCATTGAGACTGCACGGGAATTATTATTTTTTTATCTCTCAACCTGTCCAAGAGGCCTGCTGCCCGCCGCACTCGCCGCCGGGCCGGCCCGCACCCCGCCATTGAGACTGAACGGGGATTATTATTTTTTTTAACTCGGCCTCCGGGCCGGGGCGGGCTTCGCCCCCGGTACCTCCAGCCGCTTCTATTTACGCGCGCCGCGTTCCAACATATTCACCCCGGCCAAGAGGCCTATTCCCCGGCCCGCACCCCGCCATTGAGACTGCATGGGAATTATTATTTTTTATCTCTCAACCTGTCCAAGAGGCCTGCTGCCCGCCGCAATCGCCGCCGGGCCGGCCCGCACCCTGCCATTGAGACTGAACGGGATTATTTATTTTTTTAACTTGGCCGCCGGGCCGGGGCGGGCATCGCCCCCGGTACCTCCAGCCGCTACTATTTCCGCGGGCCGTGTTCCAACACTATTCACCCCGGCCAAGAGGCCTATTCCCCGGCCCGCACCCCGCCATTGAGACTGCACGGGAATTATTATTTTTTTTATCTCTCAACCTGTCCAAGAGGCCTGCTGCCCGCCGCACTCGCCGCCGGGCCGGCCCGCACCCCGCCATTGAGACTGAACGGGGATTATTATTTTTTTTAACTCGGCCTCCGGGCCGGGGCGGGCTTCGCCCCCGGTACCTCCACCCGCTTCTATTTACGCGCGCCGCGTTCCAACATATTCACCCCGGCCAAGAGGCCTATTCCCCGGCCCGCACCCCGCCATTGAGACTGCACGGGAATTATTATTTTTTTATCTCTCAACCTGTCCAAGAGGCCTGCTGCCTGCCGCACTCGCCGCCGGGCCGGCCCGCACCCCGCCATTGAGACTGAACGGGGATTATTATTTTTTTTAACTCGGCCTCCGGGCCGGGGCGGGCTTCGCCCCCGGTACCTCCAGCCGCTTCTATTTACGCGCGCCGCGTTCCAACATATTCACCCCGGCCAAGAGGCCTATTCCCCGGCCCGCACCCCGCCATTGAGACTGCATGGGAATTATTATTTTTTTATCTCTCAACCTGTCCAAGAGGCCTGCTGCCCGCCGCAATTGCCGCCGGGCCGGCCCGCACCCTGCCATTGAGACTGAACGGGGATTATTTATTTTTTTAACTTGGCCGCCGGGCCGGGGCGGGCATCGCCCCCGGTACCTCCAGCCGCTACTATTTCCGCGGGCCGTGTTCCAACACTATTCACCCCGGCCAAGAGGCCTATTCCCCGGCCCGCACCCCGCCATTGAGACTGCACGGGAATTATTATTTTTTTATCTCTCAACCTGTCCAAGAGGCCTGCTGCCCGCCGCACTCGCTGCCGGGCCGGCCCGCACCCCGCCATTGAGACTGAACGGGGATTATTATTTTTTTTAACTCGGCCTCCGGGCCGGGGCGGGCTTCGCCCCCGGTACCTCCAGCCGCTTCTATTTACGCGCGCCGCGTTCCAACATATTCACCCCGGCCAAGAGGCCTATTCCCCGGCCACACTCGTCCGCCGGGCCGGCCCGCACCCCGCCGTTGAGACTGCACGGGAATTATTATTTTTATATCTCTCAACCTGTCCAAGAGGCCTGCTGCCCGCCGCAATCGCCGCCGGGCCGGCCCGCACCCTGCCTTTGAGACTGAACGGGGATTATTTATTTTTTTAACTTGGCCGCCGCCCGGGGCGGGCATCGCCCCCGGTACCTCCAGCCGTTACTATTTCCGCGGGCCGTGTTCCAACACTATTCACCCCGGCCAAGAGGCCTATTCCCCGGCCCGCACCCCGCCATTGAGACTGCATGGGAATTATTATTTTTTTATCTCTCAACCTGTCCAAGAGGCCTGCTGCCCGCCGCAATCGCCGCCGGGCCGGCCCGCACCCTGCCATTGAGACTGAACGGGATTATTTATTTTTTTAACTTGGCCGCCGGGCCGGGGCGGGCATCGCCCCCGGTACCTCCAGCCGCTACTATTTCCGCGGGCCGTGTTCCAACACTATTCACCCCGGCCAAGAGGCGTATTCCCCGGCCCGCACCCCGCCATTGAGACTGCACGGGAATTATTATTTTTTTATCTCTCAACCTGTCCAAGAGGCCTGCTGCCCGCCGCACTCGCCGCCGGGCCGGCCCGCACCCCGCCATTGAGACTGAACGGGGATTATTATTTTTTTTAACTCGGCCTCCGGGCCGGGGCGGGCTTCGCCCCCGGTACCTCCAGCCGCTTCTATTTACGCGCGCCGCGTTCCAACATATTCACCCCGGCCAAGAGGCCTATTCCCCGGCCCGCACCCCGCCATTGAGACTGCACGGGAATTATTATTTTTTTATCTCTCAACCTGTCCAAGAGGCCTGCTGCCCGCCGCACTCGCCGCCGGGCCGGCCCGCACCCCGCCATTGAGACTGAACGGGGATTATTATTTTTTTTAACTCGGCCTCCGGGCCGGGGCGGGCTTCGCCCCCGGTACCTCCAGCCGCTTCTATTTACGCGCGCCGCGTTCCAACATATTCACCCCGGCCAAGAGGCCTATTCCCCGGCCACACTCGTCCGCCGGGCCGGCCCGCACCCCGCCGTTGAGACTGCACGGGAATTATTATTTTTATATCTCTCAACCTGTCCAAGAGGCCTGCTGCCCGCCGCAATCGCCGCCGGGCCGGCCCGCACCCTGCCTTTGAGACTGAACGGGGATTATTTATTTTTTTAACTTGGCCGCCGCCCGGGGCGGGCATCGCCCCCGGTACCTCCAGCCGTTACTATTTCCGCGGGCCGTGTTCCAACACTATTCACCCCGGCCAAGAGGCCTATTCCCCGGCCCGCACCCCGCCATTGAGACTGCATGGGAATTATTATTTTTTTATCTCTCAACCTGTCCAAGAGGCCTGCTGCCCGCCGCAATCGCCGCCGGGCCGGCCCGCACCCTGCCATTGAGACTGAACGGGATTATTTATTTTTTTAACTTGGCCGCCGGGCCGGGGCGGGCATCGCCCCCGGTACCTCCAGCCGCTACTATTTCCGCGGGCCGTGTTCCAACACTATTCACCCCGGCCAAGAGGCGTATTCCCCGGCCCGCACCCCGCCATTGAGACTGCACGGGAATTATTATTTTTTTATCTCTCAACCTGTCCAAGAGGCCTGCTGCCCGCCGCACTCGCCGCCGGGCCGGCCCGCACCCCGCCATTGAGACTGAACGGGGATTATTATTTTTTTTAACTCGGCCTCCGGGCCGGGGCGGGCTTCGCCCCCGGTACCTCCAGCCGCTTCTATTTACGCGCGCCGCGTTCCAACATATTCACCCCGGCCAAGAGGCCTATTCCCCGGCCCGCACCCCGCCATTGAGACTGCACGGGAATTATTATTTTTTTATCTCTCAACCTGTCCAAGAGGCCTGCTGCCCGCCGCACTCGCCGCCGGGCCGGCCCGCACCCCGCCATTGAGACTGAACGGGGATTATTATTTTTTTTAACTCGGCCTCCGGGCCGGGGCGGGCTTCGCCCCCGGTACCTCCAGCCGCTTCTATTTACGCGCGCCGCGTTCCAACATATTCACCCCGGCCAAGAGGCCTATTCCCCGGCCCGCACCCCGCCATTGAGACTGCATGGGAATTATTATTTTTTTATCTCTCAACCTGTCCAAGAGGCCTGCTGCCCGCCGCAATCGCCGCCGGGCCGGCCCGCACCCTGCCATTGAGACTGAACGGGATTATTTATTTTTTTAACTTGGCCGCCGGGCCGGGGCGGGCATCGCCCCCGGTACCTCCAGCCGCTACTATTTCCGCGGGCCGTGTTCCAACACTATTCACCCCGGCCAAGAGGCCTATTCCCCGGCCCGCACCCCGCCATTGAGACTGCATGGGAATTATTATTTTTTTATCTCTCAACCTGTCCAAGAGGCCTGCTGCCCGCCGCACTCGCCGCCGGGCCGGCCCGCACCCCGCCATTGAGACTGAACGGGGATTATTATTTTTTTTAACCCGGCCTCCGGGCCGGGGCGGGCTTCGCCCCCGGTACCTCCAGCCGCTTCTATTTACGCGCGCCGCGTTCCAACATATTCACCCCGGCCAAGAGGCCTATTCCCCGGCCCGCACCCCGCCATTGAGACTGCATGGGAATTATTATTTTTTTATCTCTCAACCTGTCCAAGAGGCCTGCTGCCCGCCGCAATTGCCGCCGGGCCGGCCCGCACCCTGCCATTGAGACTGAACGGGAATTATTATTTTTTTATCTCTCAACCTGTCCAAGAGGCCTGCTGCCCGCCGCAATCGCCGCTGGGCCGGCCCGCACCCTGCCATTGAGACTGAACGGGGATTATTTATTTTTTTAACTTGGCCGCCGGGCCGGGGCGGGCATCGCCCCCGGTACCTCCAGCCGCTACTATTTCCGCGGGCCGTGTTCCAACACTATTCACCCCGGCCAAGAGGCCTATTCCCCGGCCCGCACCCCGCCATTGAGACTGCACGGGAATTATTATTTTTTTATCTCTCAACCTGTCCAAGAGGCCTGCTGCCCGCCGCACTCGCCGCCGGGCCGGCCCGCACCCCGCCATTGAGACTGAACGGGGATTATTATTTTTTTTAACTCGGCCTCCGGGCCGGGGCGGGCTTCGCCCCCGGTACCTCCAGCCGCTTCTATTTACGCGCGCCGCGTTCCAACATATTCACCCCGGCCAAGAGGCCTATTCCCCGGCCACACTCGTCCGCCGGGCCGGCCCGCACCCCGCCGTTGAGACTGCACGGGAATTATTATTTTTATATCTCTCAACCTGTCCAAGAGGCCTGCTGCCCGCCGCAATCGCCGCCGGGCCGGCCCGCACCCTGCCTTTGAGACTGAACGGGGATTATTTATTTTTTTAACTTGGCCGCCGCCCGGGGCGGGCATCGCCCCCGGTACCTCCAGCCGTTACTATTTCCGCGGGCCGTGTTCCAACACTATTCACCCCGGCCAAGAGGCCTATTCCCCGGCCCGCACCCCGCCATTGAGACTGCATGGGAATTATTATTTTTTTATCTCTCAACCTGTCCAAGAGGCCTGCTGCCCGCCGCAATCGCCGCCGGGCCGGCCCGCACCCTGCCATTGAGACTGAACGGGATTATTTATTTTTTTAACTTGGCCGCCGGGCCGGGGCGGGCATCGCCCCCGGTACCTCCAGCCGCTACTATTTCCGCGGGCCGTGTTCCAACACTATTCACCCCGGCCAAGAGGCGTATTCCCCGGCCCGCACCCCGCCATTGAGACTGCACGGGAATTATTATTTTTTATCTCTCAACCTGTCCAAGAGGCCTGCTGCCCGCCGCACTCGCCGCCGGGCCGGCCCGCACCCCGCCATTGAGACTGAACGGGGATTATTATTTTTTTTAACTCGGCCTCCGGGCCGGGGCGGGCTTCGCCCCCGGTACCTCCAGCCGCTTCTATTTACGCGCGCCGCGTTCCAACATATTCACCCCGGCCAAGAGGCCTATTCCCCGGCCCGCACCCCGCCATTGAGACTGCACGGGAATTATTATTTTTTTATCTCTCAACCTGTCCAAGAGGCCTGCTGCCCGCCGCACTCGCCGCCGGGCCGGCCCGCACCCCGCCATTGAAACTGAACGGGGATTATTATTTTTTTTAACTCGGCCTCCGGGCCGGGGCGGGCTTCGCCCCCGGTACCTCCAGCCGCTTCTATTTACGCGCGCCGCGTTCCAACATATTCACCCCGGCCAAGAGGCCTATTCCCCGGCCCGCACCCCGCCATTGAGACTGCATGGGAATTATTATTTTTTTATCTCTCAACCTGTCCAAGAGGCCTGCTGCCCGCCGCAATCGCCGCCGGGCCGGCCCGCACCCTGCCATTGAGACTGAACGGGATTATTTATTTTTTTAACTTGGCCGCCGGGCCGGGGCGGGCATCGCCCCCGGTACCTCCAGCCGCTACTATTTCCGCGGGCCGTGTTCCAACACTATTCACCCCGGCCAAGAGGCCTATTCCCCGGCCCGCACCCCGCCATTGAGACTGCATGGGAATTATTATTTTTTTATCTCTCAACCTGTCCAAGAGGCCTGCTGCCCGCCGCACTCGCCGCCGGGCCGGCCCGCACCCCGCCATTGAGACTGAACGGGGATTATTATTTTTTTTAACCCGGCCTCCGGGCCGGGGCGGGCTTCGCCCCCGGTACCTCCAGCCGCTTCTATTTACGCGCGCCGCGTTCCAACATATTCACCCCGGCCAAGAGGCCTATTCCCCGGCCCGCACCCCGCCATTGAGACTGCATGGGAATTATTATTTTTTTATCTCTCAACCTGTCCAAGAGGCCTGCTGCCCGCCGCAATTGCCGCCGGGCCGGCCCGCACCCTGCCATTGAGACTGAACGGGAATTATTATTTTTTTATCTCTCAACCTGTCCAAGAGGCCTGCTGCCCGCCGCAATCGCCGCTGGGCCGGCCCGCACCCTGCCATTGAGACTGAACGGGGATTATTTATTTTTTTAACTTGGCCGCCGGGCCGGGGCGGGCATCGCCCCCGGTACCTCCAGCCGCTACTATTTCCGCGGGCCGTGTTCCAACACTATTCACCCCGGCCAAGAGGCCTATTCCCCGGCCCGCACCCCGCCATTGAGACTGCACGGGAATTATTATTTTTTTATCTCTCAACCTGTCCAAGAGGCCTGCTGCCCGCCGCACTCGCCGCCGGGCCGGCCCGCACCCCGCCATTGAGACTGAACGGGGATTATTATTTTTTTTAACTCGGCCTCCGGGCCGGGGCGGGCTTCGCCCCCGGTACCTCCAGCCGCTTCTATTTACGCGCGCCACGTTCCAACATATTCACCCCGGCCAAGAGGCCTATTCCCCGGCCCGCACCCCGCCATTGAGACTGCACGGGAATTATTATTTTTTTATCTCTCAACCTGTCCAAGAGGCCTGCTGCCCGCCGCACTCGCCGCCGGGCCGGCCCGCACCCCGCCATTGAGACTGAACGGGGATTATTATTTTTTTTAACTCGGCCTCCGGGCCGGGGCGGGCTTCGCCCCCGGTACCTCCAGCCGCTTCTATTTACGCGCGCCGCGTTCCAACATATTCACCCCGGCCAAGAGGCCTATTCCCCGGCCCGCACCCCGCCATTGAGACTGCATGGGAATTATTATTTTTTTATCTCTCAACCTGTCCAAGAGGCCTGCTGCCCGCCGCAATCGCCGCCGGGCCGGCCCGCACCCTGCCATTGAGACTGAACGGGATTATTTATTTTTTTAACTTGGCCGCCGGGCCGGGGCGGGCATCGCCCCCGGTACCTCCAGCCGCTACTATTTCCGCGGGCCGTGTTCCAACACTATTCACCCCGGCCAAGAGGCCTATTCCCCGGCCCGCACCCCGCCATTGAGACTGCACGGGAATTATTATTTTTTTATCTCTCAACCTGTCCAAGAGGCCTGCTGCCCGCCGCAATCGTCGCCGGGCCGGCCCGCACCCCGCCATTGAGACTGAACGGGGATTATTATTTTTTTTAACTCGGCCTCCGGGCCGGGGCGGGCTTCGCCCCCGGTACCTCCAGCCGCTTCTATTTACGCGCGCCGCGTTCCAACATATTCACCCCGGCCAAGAGGCCTATTCCCCGGCCCGCACCCCGCTATTGAGACTGCACGGGAATTATTATTTTTTTATCTCTCAACCTGTCCAAGAGGCCTGCTGCCCGCCGCACTCGCCGCCGGGCCGGCCCGCACCCCGCCATTGAGACTGAACGGGGATTATTATTTTTTTTAACTCGGCCTCCGGGCCGGGGCGGGCTTCGCCCCCGGTACCTCCAGCCGCTTCTATTTACGCGCGCCGCGTTCCAACATATTCACCCCGGCCAAGAGGCCTATTCCCCGGCCCGCACCCCGCCATTGAGACTGCATGGGAATTATTATTTTTTTATCTCTCAACCTGTCCAAGAGGCCTGCTGCCCGCCGCAATTGCCGCCGGGCCGGCCCGCACCCTGCCATTGAGACTGAACGGGAATTATTATTTTTTTATCTCTCAACCTGTCCAAGAGGCCTGCTGCCCGCCGCAATCGCCGCCGGGCCGGCCCGCACCCTGCCATTGAGACTGAACGGGGATTATTTATTTTTTTAACTTGGCCGCCGGGCCGGGGCGGGCATCGCCCCCGGTACCTCCAGCCGCTACTATTTCCGCGGGCCGTGTTCCAACACTATTCACCCCGGCCAAGAGGCCTATTCCCCGGCCCGCACCCCGCCATTGAGACTGCACGGGAATTATTATTTTTTTATCTCTCAACCTGTCCAAGAGGCCTGCTGCCCGCCGCACTCGCCGCCGGGCCGGCCCGCACCCCGCCATTGAGACTGAACGGGGATTATTATTTTTTTTTAACTCGGCCTCCGGGCCGGGGCGGGCTTCGCCCCCGGTACCTCCAGCCGCTTCTATTTACGCGCGCCGCGTTCCAACATATTCACCCCGGCCAAGAGGCCTATTCCCCGGCCCGCACCCCGCCATTGAGACTGCATGGGAATTATTATTTTTTATCTCTCAACCTGTCCAAGAGGCCTGCTGCCCGCCGCAATCGCCGCCGGGCCGGCCCGCACCCTGCCATTGAGACTGAACGGGATTATTTATTTTTTTAACTTGGCCGCCGGGCCGGGGCGGGCATCGCCCCCGGTACCTCCAGCCGCTACTATTTCCGCGGGCCGTGTTCCAACACTATTCACCCCGGCCAAGAGGCCTATTCCCCGGCCCGCACCCCGCCATTGAGACTGCACGGGAATTATTATTTTTTTATCTCTCAACCTGTCCAAGAGGCCTGCTGCCCGCCGCACTCGCCGCCGGGCCGGCCCGCACCCCGCCATTGAGACTGAACGGGGATTATTATTTTTTTTAACTCGGCCTCCGGGCCGGGGCGGGCTTCGCCCCCGGTACCTCCAGCCGCTTCTATTTACGCGCGCCGCGTTCCAACATATTCACCCCGGCCAAGAGGCCTATTCCCCGGCCCGCACCCCGCCATTGAGACTGCACGGGAATTATTATTTTTTTATCTCTCAACCTGTCCAAGAGGCCTGCTGCCTGCCGCACTCGCCGCCGGGCCGGCCCGCACCCCGCCATTGAGACTGAACGGGGATTATTATTTTTTTTAACTCGGCCTCCGGGCCGGGGCGGGCTTCGCCCCCGGTACCTCCAGCCGCTTCTATTTACGCGCGCCGCGTTCCAACATATTCACCCCGGCCAAGAGGCCTATTCCCCGGCCCGCACCCCGCCATTGAGACTGCATGGGAATTATTATTTTTTTATCTCTCAACCTGTCCAAGAGGCCTGCTGCCCGCCGCACTCGCCGCCGGGCCGGCCCGCACCCCGCCATTGAGACTGAACGGGGATTATTATTTTTTTTAACTCGGCCTCCGGGCCGGGGCGGGCTTCGCCCCCGGTACCTCCAGCCGCTTCTATTTACGCGCGCCGCGTTCCAACATATTCACCCCGGCCAAGAGGCCTATTCCCCGGCACGCACCCCGCCATTGAGACTGCACGGGAATTATTATTTTTTTATCTCTCAACCTGTCCAAGAGGCCTGCTGCCTGCCGCACTCGCCGCCGGGCCGGCCCGCACCCCGCCATTGAGACTGAACGGGGATTATTATTTTTTTTAACTCGGCCTCCGGGCCGGGGCGGGCTTCGCCCCCGGTACCTCCAGCCGCTTCTATTTACGCGCGCCGCGTTCCAACATATTCACCCCGGCCAAGAGGCCTATTCCCCGGCCCGCACCCCGCCATTGAGACTGCATGGGAATTATTATTTTTTTATCTCTCAACCTGTCCAAGAGGCCTGCTGCCCGCCGCAATCGCCGCCGGGCCGGCCCGCACCCTGCCATTGAGACTGAACGGGGATTATTTATTTTTTTAACTTGGCCGCCGTGCCGGGGCGGGCATCGCCCCCGGTACCTCCAGCCGCTACTATTTCCGCGGGCCGTGTTCCAACACTATTCACCCCGGCCAAGAGGCCTATTCCCCGGCCCGCACCCCGCCATTGAGACTGCACGGGAATTATTATTTTTTTATCTCTCAACCTGTCCAAGAGGCCTGCTGCCCGCCGCACTCGCTGCCAGGCCGGCCCGCACCCCGCCATTGAGACTGAACGGGGATTATTTTTTTTAACTCGGCCTCCGGGCCGGGGCGGGCTTCGCCCCCGGTACCTCCAGCCGCTTCTATTTACGCGCGCCGCGTTCCAACATATTCACCCCGGCCAAGAGGCCTATTCCCCGGCCCGCACCCCGCCATTGAGACTGCATGGGAATTATTATTTTTTTATCTCTCAACCTGTCCAAGAGGCCTGCTGCCCGCCGCAATTGCCGCCGGGCCGGCCCGCACCCTGCCATTGAGACTGAACGGGAATTATTATTTTTTTATCTCTCAACCTGTCCAAGAGGCCTGCTGCCCGCCGCAATCGCCGCCGGGCCGGCCCGCACCCTGCCATTGAGACTGAACGGGGATTATTTATTTTTTTAACTTGGCCGCCGGGCCGGGGCGGGCATCGCCCCCGGTACCTCCAGCCGCTACTATTTCCGCGGGCCGTGTTCCAACACTATTCACCCCGGCCAAGAGGCCTATTCCCCGGCCCGCACCCCGCCATTGAGATTGCACGGGAATTATTATTTTTTTATCTCTCAACCTGTCCAAGAGGCCTGCTGCCCGCCGCACTCGCCGCCGGGCCGGCCCGCACCCCGCCATTGAGACTGAACGGGGATTATTTTTTTTTTTAACTCGGCCTCCGGGCCGGGGCGGGCTTCGCCCCCGGTACCTCCAGCCGCTTCTATTTACGCGCGCCGCGTTCCAACATATTCACCCCGGCCAAGAGGCCTATTCCCCGGCCCGCACCCCGCCATTGAGACTGCATGGGAATTATTTTTTTTTAATCTCTCAACCTGTCCAAGAGGCCTGCTGCCCGCCGCAATCGCTGCCGGGCCGGCCCGCACCCTGCCATTGAGACTGAACGGGATTATTTATTTTTTTAACTTGGCCGCCGGGCCGGGGCGGGCATCGCCCCCGGTACCTCCAGCCGCTACTATTTCCACGGGCCGTGTTCCAACACTATTCACCCCGGCCAAGAGGCCTATTCCCCGGCCCGCACCCCGCCATTGAGACTGCACGGGAATTATTATTTTTTTTATCTCTCAACCTGTCCAAGAGGCCTGCTGCCCACCGCACTCGCCGCCGGGCCGGCCCGCACCCCGCCATTGAGACTGAACGGGGATTATTATTTTTTTTAACTCGGCCTCCGGGCCGGGGCGGGCTTCGCCCCCGGTACCTCCAGCCGCTTCTATTTACGCGCGCCGCGTTCCAACATATTCACCCCGGCCAAGAGGCCTATTCCCCGGCCCGCACCCCGCCATTGAGACTGCACGGGAATTATTATTTTTTTATCTCTCAACCTGTCCAAGAGGCCTGCTGCCCGCCGCACTCGCCGCCGGGCCGGCCCGCACCCCGCCATTGAGACTGAACGGGGATTATTATTTTTTTTAACTCGGCCTCCGGGCCGGGGCGGGCTTCGCCCCCGGTACCTCCAGCCGCTTCTATTTACGCGCGCCGCGTTCCAACATATTCACCCCGGCCAAGAGGCCTATTCCCCGGCCCGCACCCCGCCATTGAGACTGCATGGGAATTATTTTTTTTTTATCTCTCAACCTGTCCAAGAGGCCTGCTGCCCGCCGCAATCGCCGCCGGGCCGGCGCGCACCCTGCCATTGAGACTGAACGGGATTATTTATTTTTTTAACTTGGCCGCCGGGCCGGGGCGGGCATCGCCCCCGGTACCTCCAGCCGCTACTATTTCCGCGGGCCGTGTTCCAACACTATTCACCCCGGCCAAGAGGCCTATTCCCCGGCCCGCACCCCGCCATTGAGACTGCACGGGAATTATTATTTTTTTATCTCTCAACCTGTCCAAGAGGCCTGCTGCCCGCCGCAATCGCCGCCGGGCCGGCCCGCACCCCGCCATTGAGACTGAACGGGGATTATTATTTTTTTTAACTCGGCCTCCGGGCCGGGGTGGGCTTCGCCCCCGGTACCTCCAGCCGCTTCTATTTACGCGCGCCGCGTTCCAACATATTCACCCCGGCCAAGAGGCCTATTCCCCGGCCCGCACCCCGCCATTGAGACTGCACGGGAATTATTATTTTTTTATCTCTCAACCTGTCCAAGAGGCCTGCTGCCCGCCGCACTCGCCGCCGGGCCGGCCCGCACCCCGCCATTGAGACTGAACGGGGATTATTATTTTTTTTAACTCGGCCTCCGGGCCGGGGCGGGCTTCGCCCCCGGTACCTCCAGCCGCTTCTATTTACGCGCCGCCGCGTTCCAACATATTCACCCCGGCCAAGAGGCCTATTCCCCGGCCCGCACCCCGCCATTGAGACTGCATGGGAATTATTATTTTTTTATCTCTCAACCTGTCCAAGAGGCCTGCTGCCCGCCGCAATTGCCGCCGGGCCGGCCCGCACCCTGCCATTGAGACTGAACGGGAATTATTATTTTTTTATCTCTCAACCTGTCCAAGAGGCCTGCTGCCCGCCGCAATCGCCGCTGGGCCGGCCCGCACCCTGCCATTGAGACTGAACGGGGATTATTTATTTTTTTAACTTGGCCGCCGGGCCGGGGCGGGCATCGCCCCCGGTACCTCCAGCCGCTACTATTTCCGCGGGCCGTGTTCCAACACTATTCACCCCGGCCAAGAGGCCTATTCCCCGGCCCGCACCCCGCCATTGAGACTGCACGGGAATTATTATTTTTTTATCTCTCAACCTGTCCAAGAGGCCTGCTGCCCGCCGCACTCGCCGCCAGGCCGGCCCGCACCCCGCCATTGAGACTTAACGGGGATTATTATTTTTTTTAACTCGGCCTCCGGGCCGGGGCGGGCTTCGCCCCCGGTACCTCCAGCCGCTTCCATTTACGCGCGCCGCGTTCCAACATATTCACCCCGGCCAAGAGGCCTATTCCCCGGCCCGCACCCCGCCATTGAGACTGCACGGGAATTATTATTTTTTTATCTCTCAACCTGTCCAAGAGGCCTGCTGCCCGCCGCACTCGCCGCCGGGCCGGCCCGCACCCCGCCATTGAGACTGAACGGGGATTATTATTTTTTTTAACTCGGCCTCCGGGCCGGGGCGGGCTTCGCCCCCGGTACCTCCAGCCGCGTCTATTTACGCGCGCCGCGTTCCAACATATTCACCCCGGCCAAGAGGCCTATTCCCCGGCCCGCACCCCGCCATTGAGACTGCACGGGAATTATTATTTTTTTTATCTCTCAACCTGTCCAAGAGGCCTGCTGCCCGCCGCAATTGCCGCCGGGCCGGCCCGCACCCTGCCATTGAGACTGAACGGGAATTATTATTTTTTTATCTCTCAACCTGTCCAAGAGGCCTGCTGCCCGCCGCAATCGCCGCCGGGCCGGCCCGCACCCTGCCATTGAGACTGAACGGGGATTATTTATTTTTTTAACTTGGCCGCCGGGCCGGGGCGGGCATCGCCCCCGGTACCTCCAGCCGCTACTATTTCCGCGGGCCGTGTTCCAACACTATTCACCCCGGCCAAGAGGCCTATTCCCCGGCCCGCACCCCGCCATTGAGACTGCACGGGAATTATTATTTTTTTATCTCTCAACCTGTCCAAGAGGCCTGCTGCCCGCCGCACTCGCCGCCGGGCCGGCCCGCACCCCGCCATTGAGACTGAACGGGGATTATTATTTTTTTTAACTCGGCCTCCGGGCCGGGGCGGGCTTCGCCCCCGGTACCTCCAGCCGCTTCTATTTACGCGCGCCGCGTTCCAACATATTCACCCCGGCCAAGAGGCCTATTCCCCGGCCCGCACCCCGCCATTGAGACTGCACGGGAATTATTATTTTTTTAACTCTCAACCTGTCCAAGAGGCCTGCTGCCCGCCGCACTCGCCGCCGGGCCGGCCCGCACCCCGCCATTGAGACTGAACGGGGATTATTATTTTTTTTAACTCGGCCTCCGGGCCGGGGCGGGCTTCGCCCCCGGTACCTCCAGCCGCTTCTATTTACGCGCGCCGCGTTCCAACATATTCACCCCGGCCAAGAGGCCTATTCCCCGGCCCGCACCCCGCCATTGAGACTGCATGGGAATTATTTTTTTTTTATCTCTCAACCTGTCCAAGAGGCCTGCTGCCCGCCGCAATCGCCGCCGGGCCGGCCCGCACCCTGCCATTGAGACTGAACGGGATTATTTATTTTTTTAACTTGGCCGCCGGGCCGGGGCGGGCATCGCCCCCGGTACCTCCAGCCGCTACTATTTCCGCGGGCCGTGTTCCAACAGTATTCACCCCGGCCAAGAGGCCTATTCCCCGGCCCGCACCCCGCCATTGAGACTGCACGGGAATTATTATTTTTTTATCTCTCAACCTGTCCAAGAGGCCTGCTGCCCGCCGCAATCGCCGCCGGGCCGGCCCGCACCCCGCCATTGAGACTGAACGGGGATTATTATTTTTTTTAACTCGGCCTCCGGGCCGGGGCGGGCTTCGCCCCCGGTACCTCCAGCCGCTTCTATTTACGCGCGCCGCGTTCCAACATATTCACCCCGGCCAAGAGGCCTATTCCCCGGCCCGCACCCCGCCATTGAGACTGCACGGGAATTATTATTTTTTTATCTCTCAACCTGTCCAAGAGGCCTGCTGCCTGCCGCACTCGCCGCCGGGCCGGCCCGCACCCCGCCATTGAGACTGAACGGGGATTATTATTTTTTTTAACTCGGCCTCCGGGCCGGGGCGGGCTTCGCCCCCGGTACCTCCAGCCGCTTCTATTTACGCGCGCCGCGTTCCAACATATTCACCCCGGCCAAGAGGCCTATTCCCCGGCCCGCACCCCGCCATTGAGACTGCATGGGAATTATTATTTTTTTATCTCTCAACCTGTCCAAGAGGCCTGCTGCCCGCCGCACTCGCCGCCGGGCCGGCCCGCACCCCGCCATTGAGACTGAAAGGGGATTATTATTTTTTTTAACTCGGCCTCCGGGCCGGGGCGGGCTTCGCCCCCGGTACCTCCAGCCGCTTCTATTTACGCGCGCCGCGTTCCAACATATTCACCCCGGCCAAGAGGCCTATTCCCCGGCCCGCACCCCGCCATTGAGACTGCATGGGAATTATTATTTTTTTATCTCTCAACCTGTCCAAGAGGCCTGCTGCCCGCCGCAATTGCCGCCGGGCCGGCCCGCACCCTGCCATTGAGACTGAACGGGAATTATTATTTTTTTATCTCTCAACCTGTCCAAGAGGCCTGCTGCCCGCCGCAATCGCCGCTGGGCCGGCCCGCACCCTGCCATTGAGACTGAACGGGGATTATTTATTTTTTTAACTTGGCCGCCGGGCCGGGGCGGGCATCGCCCCCGGTACCTCCAGCCGCTACTATTTCCGCGGGCCGTGTTCCAACACTATTCACCCCGGCCAAGAGGCCTATTCCCCGGCCCGCACCCCGCCATTGAGACTGCACGGGAATTATTATTTTTTTATCTCTCAACCTGTCCAAGAGGCCTGCTGCCCGCCGCACTCGCCGCCGGGCCGGCCCGCACCCCGCCATTGAGACTGAACGGGGATTATTATTTTTTTTAACTCGGCCTCCGGGCCGGGGCGGGCTTCGCCCCCGGTACCTCCAGCCGCTTCTATTTACGCGCGCCACGTTCCAACATATTCACCCCGGCCAAGAGGCCTATTCCCCGGCCCGCACCCCGCCATTGAGACTGCACGGGAATTATTATTTTTTTATCTCTCAACCTGTCCAAGAGGCCTGCTGCCCGCCGCACTCGCCGCCGGGCCGGCCCGCACCCCGCCATTGAGACTGAACGGGGATTATTATTTTTTTTTAACTCGGCCTCCGGGCCGGGGCGGGCTTCGCCCCCGGTACCTCCAGCCGCTTCTATTTACGCGCGCCGCGTTCCAACATATTCACCCCGGCCAAGAGGCCTATTCCCCGGCCCGCACCCCGCCATTGAGACTGCATGGGAATTATTATTTTTTTATCTCTCAACCTGTCCAAGAGGCCTGCTGCCCGCCGCAATCGCCGCCGGACCGGCCCGCACCCTGCCATTGAGACTGAACGGGATTATTTATTTTTTTAACTTGGCCGCCGGGCCGGGGCGGGCATCGCCCCCGGTACCTCCAGCCGCTACTATTTCCGCGGGCCGTGTTCCAACACTATTCACCCCGGCCAAGAGGCCTATTCCCCGGCCCGCACCCCGCCATTGAGACTGCACGGGAATTATTATTTTTTTATCTCTCAACCTGTCCAAGAGGCCTGCTGCCCGCCGCAATCGCCGCCGGGCCGGCCCGCACCCCGCCATTGAGACTGAACGGGATTATTATTTTTTTTAACTCGGCCTCCGGGCCGGGGCGGGCTTCGCCCCCGGTACCTCCAGCCGCTTCTATTTACGCGCGCCGCGTTCCAACATATTCACCCCGGCCAAGAGGCCTATTCCCCGGCCCGCACCCCGCTATTGAGACTGCACGGGAATTATTATTTTTTTATCTCTCAACCTGTCCAAGAGGCCTGCTGCCCGCCGCACTCGCCGCCGGGCCGGCCCGCACCCCGCCATTGAGACTGAACGGGGATTATTATTTTTTTTAACTCGGCCTCCGGGCCGGGGCGGGCTTCGCCCCCGGTACCTCCAGCCGCTTCTATTTACGCGCGCCGCGTTCCAACATATTCAACCCGGCCAAGAGGCCTATTCCCCGGCCCGCACCCCGCCATTGAGACTGCATGGGAATTATTATTTTTTTATCTCTCAACCTGTCCAAGAGGCCTGCTGCCCGCCGCAATTGCCGCCGGGCCGGCCCGCACCCTGCCATTGAGACTGAACGGGAATTATTATTTTTTTATCTCTCAACCTGTCCAAGAGGCCTGCTGCCCGCCGCAATCGCCGCCGGGCCGGCCCGCACCCTGCCATTGAGACTGAACGGGATTATTTATTTTTTTAACTTGGCCGCCGGGCCGGGGCGGGCATCGCCCCCGGTACCTCCAGCCGCTACTATTTCCGCGGGCCGTGTTCCAACACTATTCACCCCGGCCAAGAGGCCTATTCCCCGGCCCGCACCCCGCCATTGAGACTGCACGGGAATTATTATTTTTTTATCTCTCAACCTGTCCAAGAGGCCTGCTGCCCGCCGCACTCGCCGCCGGGCCGGCCCGCACCCCGCCATTGAGACTGAACGGGGATTATTATTTTTTTTAACTCGGCCTCCGGGCCGGGGCGGGCTTCGCCCCCGGTACCTCCAGCCGCTTCTATTTACGCGCGCCGCGTTCCAACATATTCACCCCGGCCAAGAGGCCTATTCCCCGGCCCGCACCCCGCCATTGAGACTGCACGGGAATTATTATTTTTTTATCTCTCAACCTGTCCAAGAGGCCTGCTGCCTGCCGCACTCGCCGCCGGGCCGGCCCGCACCCCGCCATTGAGACTGAACGGGGATTATTATTTTTTTTAACTCGGCCTCCGGGCCGGGGCGGGCTTCGCCCCCGGTACCTCCAGCCGCTTCTATTTACGCGCGCCGCGTTCCAACATATTCACCCCGGCCAAGAGGCCTATTCCCCGGCCCGCACCCCGCCATTGAGACTGCATGGGAATTATTATTTTTTTATCTCTCAACCTGTCCAAGAGGCCTGCTGCCCGCCGCACTCGCCGCCGGGCCGGCCCGCACCCCGCCATTGAGACTGAACGGGGATTATTATTTTTTTTAACTCGGCCTCCGGGCCGGGGCGGGCTTCGCCCCCGGTACCTCCAGCCGCTTCTATTTACGCGCGCCGCGTTCCAACATATTCACCCCGGCCAAGAGGCCTATTCCCCGGCACGCACCCCGCCATTGAGACTGCACGGGAATTATTATTTTTTTATCTCTCAACCTGTCCAAGAGGCCTGCTGCCTGCCGCACTCGCCGCCGGGCCGGCCCGCACCCCGCCATTGAGACTGAACGGGGATTATTATTTTTTTTAACTCGGCCTCCGGGCCGGGGCGGGCTTCGCCCCCGGTACCTCCAGCCGCTTCTATTTACGCGCGCCGCGTTCCAACATATTCACCCCGGCCAAGAGGCCTATTCCCCGGCCCGCACCCCGCCATTGAGACTGCATGGGAATTATTATTTTTTTATCTCTCAACCTGTCCAAGAGGCCTGCTGCCCGCCGCAATCGCCGCCGGGCCGGCCCGCACCCTGCCATTGAGACTGAACGGGGATTATTTATTTTTTTAACTTGGCCGCCGTGCCGGGGCGGGCATCGCCCCCGGTACCTCCAGCCGCTACTATTTCCGCGGGCCGTGTTCCAACACTATTCACCCCGGCCAAGAGGCCTATTCCCCGGCCCGCACCCCGCCATTGAGACTGCACGGGAATTATTATTTTTTTATCTCTCAACCTGTCCAAGAGGCCTGCTGCCCGCCGCACTCGCTGCCGGGCCGGCCCGCACCCCGCCATTGAGACTGAACGGGGATTATTTTTTTTAACTCGGCCTCCGGGCCGGGGCGGGCTTCGCCCCCGGTACCTCCAGCCGCTTCTATTTACGCGCGCCGCGTTCCAACATATTCACCCCGGCCAAGAGGCCTATTCCCCGGCCCGCACCCCGCCATTGAGACTGCATGGGAATTATTATTTTTTTATCTCTCAACCTGTCCAAGAGGCCTGCTGCCCGCCGCAATTGCCGCCGGGCCGGCCCGCACCCTGCCATTGAGACTGAACGGGAATTATTATTTTTTTATCTCTCAACCTGTCCAAGAGGCCTGCTGCCCGCCGCAATCGCCGCCGGGCCGGCCCGCACCCTGCCATTGAGACTGAACGGGGATTATTTATTTTTTTAACTTGGCCGCCGGGCCGGGGCGGGCATCGCCCCCGGTACCTCCAGCCGCTACTATTTCCGCGGGCCGTGTTCCAACACTATTCACCCCGGCCAAGAGGCCTATTCCCCGGCCCGCACCCCGCCATTGAGACTGCACGGGAATTATTATTTTTTTATCTCTCAACCTGTCCAAGAGGCCTGCTGCCCGCCGCACTCGCCGCCGGCCCGGCCCGCACCCCGCCATTGAGACTGAACGGGGATTATTATTTTTTTTTAACTCGGCCTCCGGGCCGGGGCGGGCTTCGCCCCCGGTACCTCCAGCCGCTTCTATTTACGCGCGCCGCGTTCCAACATATTCACCCCGGCCAAGAGGCCTATTCCCCGGCCCGCACCCCGCCATTGAGACTGCATGGGAATTATTATTTTTTATCTCTCAACCTGTCCAAGAGGCCTGCTGCCCGCCGCAATCGCCGCCGGGCCGGCCCGCACCCTGCCATTGAGACTGAACGGGATTATTTATTTTTTTAACTTGGCCGCCGGGCCGGGGCGGGCATCGCCCCCGGTACCTCCAGCCGCTACTATTTCCGCGGGCCGTGTTCCAACACTATTCACCCCGGCCAAGAGGCCTATTCCCCGGCCCGCACCCCGCCATTGAGACTGCACGGGAATTATTATTTTTTTATCTCTCAACCTGTCCAAGAGGCCTGCTGCCCGCCGCACTCGCCGCCGGGCCGGCCCGCACCCCGCCATTGAGACTGAACGGGGATTATTATTTTTTTTAACTCGGCCTCCGGGCCGGGGCGGGCTTCGCCCCCGGTACCTCCAGCCGCTTCTATTTACGCGCGCCGCGTTCCAACATATTCACCCCGGCCAAGAGGCCTATTCCCCGGCCCGCACCCCGCCATTGAGACTGCACGGGAATTATTATTTTTTTATCTCTCAACCTGTCCAAGAGGCCTGCTGCCTGCCGCACTCGCCGCCGGGCCGGCCCGCACCCCGCCATTGAGACTGAACGGGGATTATTATTTTTTTTAACTCGGCCTCCGGGCCGGGGCGGGCTTCGCCCCCGGTACCTCCAGCCGCTTCTATTTACGCGCGCCGCGTTCCAACATATTCACCCCGGCCAAGAGGCCTATTCCCCGGCCCGCACCCCGCCATTGAGACTGCATGGGAATTATTATTTTTTTATCTCTCAACCTGTCCAAGAGGCCTGCTGCCCGCCGCACTCGCCGCCGGGCCGGCCCGCACCCCGCCATTGAGACTGAACGGGGATTATTATTTTTTTTAACTCGGCCTCCGGGCCGGGGCGGGCTTCGCCCCCGGTACCTCCAGCCGCTTCTATTTACGCGCGCCGCGTTCCAACATATTCACCCCGGCCAAGAGGCCTATTCCCCGGCACGCACCCCGCCATTGAGACTGCACGGGAATTATTATTTTTTTATCTCTCAACCTGTCCAAGAGGCCTGCTGCCTGCCGCACTCGCCGCCGGGCCGGCCCGCACCCCGCCATTGAGACTAAACGGGGATTATTATTTTTTTTAACTCGGCCTCCGGGCCGGGGCGGGCTTCGCCCCCGGTACCTCCAGCCGCTTCTATTTACGCGCGCCGCGTTCCAACATATTCACCCCGGCCAAGAGGCCTATTCCCCGGCCCGCACCCCGCCATTGAGACTGCATGGGAATTATTATTTTTTTATCTCTCAACCTGTCCAAGAGGCCTGCTGCCCGCCGCAATCGCCGCCGGGCCGGCCCGCACCCTGCCATTGAGACTGAACGGGGATTATTTATTTTTTTAACTTGGCCGCCGTGCCGGGGCGGGCATCGCCCCCGGTACCTCCAGCCGCTACTATTTCCGCGGGCCGTGTTCCAACACTATTCACCCCGGCCAAGAGGCCTATTCCCCGGCCCGCACCCCGCCATTGAGACTGCACGGGAATTATTATTTTTTTATCTCTCAACCTGTCCAAGAGGCCTGCTGCCCGCCGCACTCGCTGCCGGGCCGGCCCGCACCCCGCCATTGAGACTGAACGGGGATTATTTTTTTTAACTCGGCCTCCGGGCCGGGCCGGGCTTCGCCCCCGGTACCTCCAGCCGCTTCTATTTACGCGCGCCGCGTTCCAACATATTCACCCCGGCCAAGAGGCCTATTCCCCGGCCCGCACCCCGCCATTGAGACTGCATGGGAATTATTATTTTTTTATCTCTCAACCTGTCCAAGAGGCCTGCTGCCCGCCGCAATTGCCGCCGGGCCGGCCCGCACCCTGCCATTGAGACTGAACGGGAATTATTATTTTTTTATCTCTCAACCTGTCCAAGAGGCCTGCTGCCCGCCGCAATCGCCGCCGGGCCGGCCCGCACCCTGCCATTGAGACTGAACGGGGATTATTTATTTTTTTAACTTGGCCGCCGGGCCGGGGCGGGCATCGCCCCCGGTACCTCCAGCCGCTACTATTTCCGCGGGCCGTGTTCCAACACTATTCACCCCGGCCAAGAGGCCTATTCCCCGGCCCGCACCCCGCCATTGAGACTGCACGGGAATTATTATTTTTTTATCTCTCAACCTGTCCAAGAGGCCTGCTGCCCGCCGCACTCGCCGCCGGGCCGGCCCGCACCCCGCCATTGAGACTGAACGGGGATTATTATTTTTTTTAACTCGGCCTCCGGGCCGGGGCGGGCTTCGCCCCCGGTACCTCCAGCCGCTTCTATTTACGCGCGCCGCGTTCCAACATATTCACCCCGGCCAAGAGGCCTATTCCCCGGCCCGCACCCCGCCATTGAGACTGCACGGGAATTATTATTTTTTTATCTCTCAACCTGTCCAAGAGGCCTGCTGCCCGCCGCACTCGCCGCCGGGCCGGCCCGCACCCCGCCATTGAGACTGAACGGGGATTATTATTTTTTTTAACTCGGCCTCCGGGCCGGGGCGGGCTTCGCCCCCGGTACCTCCAGCCGCTTCTATTTACGCGCGCCGCGTTCCAACATATTCACCCCGGCCAAGAGGCCTATTCCCCGGCCCGCACCCCGCCATTGAGACTGCATGGGAATTATTTTTTTTTAATCTCTCAACCTGTCCAAGAGGCCTGCTGCCCGCCGCAATCGCTGCCGGGCCGGCCCGCACCCTGCCATTGAGACTGAACGGGATTATTTATTTTTTTAACTTGGCCGCCGGGCCGGGGCGGGCATCGCCCCCGGTACCTCCAGCCGCTACTATTTCCACGGGCCGTGTTCCAACACTATTCACCCCGGCCAAGAGGCCTATTCCCCGGCCCGCACCCCGCCATTGAGACTGCACGGGAATTATTATTTTTTTTATCTCTCAACCTGTCCAAGAGGCCTGCTGCCCACCGCACTCGCCGCCGGGCCGGCCCGCACCCCGCCATTGAGACTGAACGGGGATTATTATTTTTTTTAACTCGGCCTCCGGGCCGGGGCGGGCTTCGCCCCCGGTACCTCCAGCCGCTTCTATTTACGCGCGCCGCGTTCCAACATATTCACCCCGGCCAAGAGGCCTATTCCCCGGCCCGCACCCCGCCATTGAGACTGCACGGGAATTATTATTTTTTTATCTCTCAACCTGTCCAAGAGGCCTGCTGCCCGCCGCACTCGCCGCCGGGCCGGCCCGCACCCCGCCATTGAGACTGAACGGGGATTATTATTTTTTTTAACTCGGCCTCCGGGCCGGGGCGGGCTTCGCCCCCGGTACCTCCAGCCGCTTCTATTTACGCGCGCCGCGTTCCAACATATTCACCCCGGCCAAGAGGCCTATTCCCCGGCCCGCACCCCGCCATTGAGACTGCATGGGAATTATTTTTTTTTTATCTCTCAACCTGTCCAAGAGGCCTGCTGCCCGCCGCAATTGCCGCCGGGCCGGCCCGCACCCTGCCATTGAGACTGAACGGGAATTATTATTTTTTTATCTCTCAACCTGTCCAAGAGGCCTGCTGCCCGCCGCAATCGCCGCCGGGCCGGCCCGCACCCTGCCATTGAGACTGAACGGGGATTATTTATTTTTTTAACTTGGCCGCCGGGCCGGGGCGGGCATCGCCCCCGGTACCTCCAGCCGCTACTATTTCCGCGGGCCGTGTTCCAACACTATTCACCCCGGCCAAGAGGCCTATTCCCCGGCCCGCACCCCGCCATTGAGACTGCACGGGAATTATTATTTTTTTATCTCTCAACCTGTCCAAGAGGCCTGCTGCCCGCCGCACTCGCCGCCGGGCCGGCCCGCACCCCGCCATTGAGACTGAACGGGGATTATTATTTTTTTTAACTCGGCCTCCGGGCCGGGGCGGGCTTCGCCCCCGGTACCTCCAGCCGCTTCTATTTACGCGCGCCGCGTTCCAACATATTCACCCCGGCCAAGAGGCCTATTCCCCGGCCCGCACCCCGCCATTGAGACTGCACGGGAATTATTATTTTTTTATCTCTCAACCTGTCCAAGAGGCCTGCTGCCCGCCGCACTCGCCGCCGGGCCGGCCCGCACCCCGCCATTGAGACTGAACGGGGATTATTATTTTTTTTAACTCGGCCTCCGGGCCGGGGCGGGCTTCGCCCCCGGTACCTCCAGCCGCTTCTATTTACGCGCGCCGCGTTCCAACATATTCACCCCGGCCAAGAGGCCTATTCCCCGGCCCGCACCCCGCCATTGAGACTGCATGGGAATTATTTTTTTTTAATCTCTCAACCTGTCCAAGAGGCCTGCTGCCCGCCGCAATCGCTGCCGGGCCGGCCCGCACCCTGCCATTGAGACTGAACGGGATTATTTATTTTTTTAACTTGGCCGCCGGGCCGGGGCGGGCATCGCCCCCGGTACCTCCAGCCGCTACTATTTCCACGGGCCGTGTTCCAACACTATTCACCCCGGCCAAGAGGCCTATTCCCCGGCCCGCACCCCGCCATTGAGACTGCACGGGAATTATTATTTTTTTTATCTCTCAACCTGTCCAAGAGGCCTGCTGCCCACCGCACTCGCCGCCGGGCCGGCCCGCACCCCGCCATTGAGACTGAACGGGGATTATTATTTTTTTTAACTCGGCCTCCGGGCCGGGGCGGGCTTCGCCCCCGGTACCTCCAGCCGCTTCTATTTACGCGCGCCGCGTTCCAACATATTCACCCCGGCCAAGAGGCCTATTCCCCGGCCCGCACCCCGCCATTGAGACTGCACGGGAATTATTATTTTTTTATCTCTCAACCTGTCCAAGAGGCCTGCTGCCCGCCGCACTCGCCGCCGGGCCGGCCCGCACCCCGCCATTGAGACTGAACGGGGATTATTATTTTTTTTAACTCGGCCTCCGGGCCGGGGCGGGCTTCGCCCCCGGTACCTCCAGCCGCTTCTATTTACGCGCGCCGCGTTCCAACATATTCACCCCGGCCAAGAGGCCTATTCCCCGGCCCGCACCCCGCCATTGAGACTGCATGGGAATTATTTTTTTTTTATCTCTCAACCTGTCCAAGAGGCCTGCTGCCCGCCGCAATCGCCGCCGGGCCGGCCCGCACCCTGCCATTGAGACTGAACGGGATTATTTATTTTTTTAACTTGGCCGCCGGGCCGGGGCGGGCATCGCCCCCGGTACCTCCAGCCGCTACTATTTCCGCGGGCCGTGTTCCAACACTATTCACCCCGGCCAAGAGGCCTATTCCCCGGCCCGCACCCCGCCATTGAGACTGCACGGGAATTATTATTTTTTTATCTCTCAACCTGTCCAAGAGGCCTGCTGCCCGCCGCAATCGCCGCCGGGCCGGCCCGCACCCCGCCATTGAGACTGAACGGGGATTATTATTTTTTTTAACTCGGCCTCCGGGCCGGGGTGGGCTTCGCCCCCGGTACCTCCAGCCGCTTCTATTTACGCGCGCCGCGTTCCAACATATTCACCCCGGCCAAGAGGCCTATTCCCCGGCCCGCACCCCGCCATTGAGACTGCACGGGAATTATTATTTTTTTATCTCTCAACCTGTCCAAGAGGCCTGCTGCCCGCCGCACTCGCCGCCGGGCCGGCCCGCACCCCGCCATTGAGACTGAACGGGGATTATTATTTTTTTTAACTCGGCCTCCGGGCCGGGGCGGGCTTCGCCCCCGGTACCTCCAGCCGCTTCTATTTACGCGCGCCGCGTTCCAACATATTCACCCCGGCCAAGAGGCCTATTCCCCGGCCCGCACCCCGCCATTGAGACTGCATGGGAATTATTTTTTTTTTATCTCTCAACCTGTCCAAGAGGCCTGCTGCCCGCCGCAATCGCCGCCGGGCCGGCCCGCACCCTGCCATTGAGACTGAACGGGATTATTTATTTTTTTAACTTGGCCGCCGGGCCGGGGCGGGCATCGCCCCCGGTACCTCCAGCCGCTACTATTTCCGGGGGCCGTGTTCCAACACTATTCACCCCGGCCAAGAGGCCTATTCCCCGGCCCGCACCCCGCCATTGAGACTGCACGGGAATTATTATTTTTTTATCTCTCAACCTGTCCAAGAGGCCTGCTGCCCGCCGCAATCGCCGCCGGGCCGGCCCGCACCCCGCCATTGAGACTGAACGGGGATTATTATTTTTTTTAACTCGGCCTCCGGGCCGGGGCGGGCTTCGCCCCCGGTACCTCCAGCCGCTACTATTTCCGCGGGCCGTGTTCCAACACTATTCACCCCGGCCAAGAGGCCTATTCCCCGGCCCGCACCCCGCCATTGAGACTGCACGGGAATTATTATTTTTTTATCTCTCAACCTGTCCAAGAGGCCTGCTGCCCGCCGCAATCGCCGCCGGGCCGGCCCGCACCCCGCCATTGAGACTGAACGGGGATTATTATTTTTTTTAACTCGGCCTCCGGGCCGGGGCGGGCTTCGCCCCCGGTACCTCCAGCCGCTTCTATTTACGCGCGCCGCGTTCCAACATATTCACCCCGGCCAAGAGGCCTATTCCCCGGCCCGCACCCCGCCATTGAGACTGCATGGGAATTATTATTTTTTTATCTCTCAACCTGTCCAAGAGGCCTGCTGCCCGCCGCAATTGCCGCCGGGCCGGCCCGCACCCTGCCATTGAGACTGAACGGGAATTATTATTTTTTTATCTCTCAACCTGTCCAAGAGGCCTGCTGCCCGCCGCACTCGCCGCCGGGCCGGCCCGCACCCTGCCATTGAGACTGAACGGGGATTATTTATTTTTTTAACTTGGCCGCCGGCCCGGGGCGGGCATCGCCCCCGGTACCTCCAGCCGCTACTATTTCCGCGGGCCGTGTTCCAACACTATTCACCCCGGCCAAGAGGCCTATTCCCCGGCCCGCACCCCGCCATTGAGACTGCACGGGAATTATTATTTTTTTATCTCTCAACCTGTCCAAGAGGCCTGCTGCCCGCCGCACTCGCCGCCGGGCCGGCCCGCACCCCGCCATTGAGACTGAACGGGGATTATTATTTTTTTTAACTCGGCCTCCGGGCCGGGGCGGGCTTCGCCCCCGGTACCTCCAGCCGCTTCTATTTACGCGCGCCGCGTTCCAACATATTCACCCCGGCCAAGAGGCCTATTCCCCGGCCCGCACCCCGCCATTGAGACTGCATGGGAATTATTATTTTTTTATCTCTCAACCTGTCCAAGAGGCCTGCTGCCCGCCGCAATTGCCGCCGGGCCGGCCCGCACCCTGCCATTGAGACTGAACGGGAATTATTATTTTTTTATCTCTCAACCTGTCCAAGAGGCCTGCTGCCCGCCGCAATCGCCGCCGGGCCGGCCCGCACCCTGCCATTGAGACTGAACGGGGATTATTTATTTTTTTAACTTGGCCGCCGGGCCGGGGCGGGCATCGCCCCCGGTACCTCCAGCCGCTACTATTTCCGCGGGCCGTGTTCCAACACTATTCACCCCGGCCAAGAGGCCTATTCCCCGGCCCGCACCCCGCCATTGAGACTGCACGGGAATTATTATTTTTTTATCTCTCAACCTGTCCAAGAGACCTGCTGCCCGCCGCACTCGCCGCCGGGCCGGCCCGCACCCCGCCATTGAGACTGAACGGGGATTATTATTTTTTTTAACTCGGCCTCCGGGCCGGGGCGGGCTTCGCCCCCGGTACCTCCAGCTGCTTCTATTTACGCGCGCCGCGTTCCAACATATTCACCCCGGCCAAGAGGCCTATTCCCCGGCCCGCACCCCGCCATTGAGACTGCATGGGAATTATTATTTTTTATCTCTCAACCTGTCCAAGAGGCCTGCTGCCCGCCGCAATCGCCGCCGGGCCGGCCCGCACCCTGCCATTGAGACTGAACGGGATTATTTATTTTTTTAACTTGGCCGCCGGGCCGGGGCGGGCATCGCCCCCGGTACCTCCAGCCGCTACTATTTCCGCGGGCCGTGTTCCAACACTATTCACCCCGGCCAAGAGGCCTATTCCCCGGCCAGCACCCCGCCATTGAGACTGCACGGGAATTATTATTTTTTTATCTCTCAACCTGTCCAAGAGGCCTGCTGCCCGCCGCACTCGCCGCCGGGCCGGCCCGCACCCCGCCATTGAGACTGAACGGGGATTATTATTTTTTTTAACTCGGCCTCCGGGCCGGGGCGGGCTTCGCCCCCGGTACCTCCAGCCGCTTCTATTTACGCGCGCCGCGTTCCAACATATTCACCCCGGCCAAGAGGCCTATTCCCCGGCCCGCACCCCGCCATTGAGACTGCACGGGAATTATTATTTTTTTATCTCTCAACCTGTCCAAGAGGCCTGCTGCCTGCCGCACTCGCCGCCGGGCCGGCCCGCACCCCACCATTGAGACTGTAAGGGGATTATTATTTTTTTTAACTCGGCCTCCGGGCCGGGGCGGGCTTCGCCCCCGGTACCTCCAGCCGCTTCTATTTACGCGCGCCGCGTTCCAACATATTCACCCCGGCCAAGAGGCCTATTCCCCGGCCCGCACCCCGCCATTGAGACTGCATGGGAATTATTATTTTTTTATCTCTCAACCTGTCCAAGAGGCCTGCTGCCCGCCGCAATTGCCGCCGGGCCGGCCCGCACCCTGCCATTGAGACTGAACGGGAATTATTATTTTTTTATCTCTCAACCTGTCCAAGAGGCCTGCTGCCCGCCGCAATCGCTGCCGGGCCGGCCCGCACCCTGCCATTGAGACTGAACGGGGATTATTTATTTTTTTAACTTGGCCGCCGGGCCGGGGCGGGCATCGCCCCCGGTACCTCCAGCCGCTACTATTTCCGCGGGCCGTGTTCCAACACTATTCACCCCGGCCAAGAGGCCTATTCCCCGGCCCGCACCCCGCCATTGAGACTGCACGGGAATTATTATTTTTTTATCTCTCAACCTGTCCAAGAGGCCTGCTGCCCGCCGCACTCGCTGCCGGGCCGGCCCGCACCCCGCCATTGAGACTGAACGGGGATTATTTTTTTTTTATCTCTCAACCTGTCCAAGAGGCCTGCTGCCCGCCGCAATTGCCGCGGGCCGGCCCGCACCCTGCCATTGAGACTGAACGGGAATTATTATTTTTTTATCTCTCAACCTGTCCAAGAGGCCTGCTGCCCGCCGCAATCGCCGCCGGGCCGGCCCGCACCCTGCCATTGAGACTGAACGGGGATTATTTATTTTTTTAACTTGGCCGCCGGGCCGGGGCGGGCATCGCCCCCGGTACCTCCAGCCGCTACTATTTCCGCGGGCCGTGTTCCAACACTATTCACCCCGGCCAAGAGGCCTATTCCCCGACCCGCACCCCGCCATTGAGACTGCACGGGAATTATTATTTTTTTATCTCTCAACCTGTCCAAGAGGCCTGCTGCCCGCCGCACTCGCCGCCGGGCCGGCCCGCACCCCGCCATTGAGACTGAACGGGGATTATTATTTTTTTTAACTCGGCCTCCGGGCCGGGGCGGGCTTCGCCCCCGGTACCTCCAGCCGCTTCTATTTACGCGCGCCGCGTTCCAACATATTCACCCCGGCCAAGAGGCCTATTCCCCGGCCCGCACCCCGCCATTGAGACTGCACGGGAATTATTATTTTTTTATCTCTCAACCTGTCCAAGAGGCCTGCTGCCCGCCGCACTCGCCGCCGGGCCGGCCCGCACCCCGCCATTGAGACTGAACGGGGATTATTATTTTTTTTAACTCGGCCTCCGGGCCGGGGCGGGCTTCGCCCCCGGTACCTCCAGCCGCTTCTATTTACGCGCGCCGCGTTCCAACATATTCACCCCGGCCAAGAGGCCTATTCCCCGGCCCGCACCCCGCCATTGAGACTGCATGGGAATTATTTTTTTTTTATCTCTCAACCTGTCCAAGAGGCCTGCTGCCCGCCGCAATCGCCGCCGGGCCGGCCCGCACCCTGCCATTGAGACTGAACGGGATTATTTATTTTTTTAACTTGGCCGCCGGGCCGGGGCGGGCATCGCCCCCGGTACCTCCAGCCGCTACTATTTCCGCGGGCCGTGTTCCAACACTATTCACCCCGGCCAAGAGGCCTATTCCCCGGCCCGCACCCCGCCATTGAGACTGCACGGGAATTATTATTTTTTTATCTCTCAACCTGTCCAAGAGGCCTGCTGCCCACCGCACTCGCCGCCGGGCCGGCCCGCACCCCGCCATTGAGACTGAACGGGGATTATTATTTTTTTAACTCGGCCTCCGGGCCGGGGCGGGCTTCGCCCCCGGTACCTCCAGCCGCTTCTATTTACGCGCGCCGCGTTCCAACATATTCACCCCGGCCAAGAGGCCTATTCCCCGGCCCGCACCCCGCCATTGAGACTGCACGGGAATTATTATTTTTTTATCTCTCAACCTGTCCAAGAGGCCTGCTGCCCGCCGCACTCGCCGCCGGGCCGGCCCGCACCCCGCCATTGAGACTGAACGGGGATTATTATTTTTTTTAACTCGGCCTCCGGGCCGGGGCGGGCTTCGCCCCCGGTACCTCCAGCCGCTTCTATTTACGCGCGCCGCGTTCCAACATATTCACCCCGGCCAAGAGGCCTATTCCCCGGCCCGCACCCCGCCATTGAGACTGCATGGGAATTATTTTTTTTTTATCTCTCAACCTGTCCAAGAGGCCTGCTGCCCGCCGCAATCGCCGCCGGGCCGGCCCGCACCCTGCCATTGAGACTGAACGGGATTATTTATTTTTTTAACTTGGCCGCCGGGCCGGGGCGGGCATCGCCCCCGGTACCTCCAGCCGCTACTATTTCCGCGGGCCGTGTTCCAACACTATTCACCCCGGCCAAGAGGCCTATTCCCCGGCCCGCACCCCGCCATTGAGACTGCACGGGAATTATTATTTTTTTATCTCTCAACCTGTCCAAGAGGCCTGCTGCCCGCCGCAATCGCCGCCGGGCCGGCCCGCACCCCGCCATTGAGACTGAACGGGGATTATTATTTTTTTTAACTCGGCCTCCGGGCCGGGGCGGGCTTCGCCCCCGGTACCTCCAGCCGCTTCTATTTACGCGCGCCGCGTTCCAACATATTCACTCCGGCCAAGAGGCCTATTCCCCGGCCCGCACCCCGCCATTGAGACTGCACGGGAATTATTATTTTTTTATCTCTCAACCTGTCCAAGAGGCCTGCTGCCCGCCGCACTCGCCGCCGGGCCGGCCCGCACCCCGCCATTGAGACTGAACGGGGATTATTATTTTTTTTAACTCGGCCTCCGGGCCGGGGCGGGCTTCGCCCCCGGTACCTCCAGCCGCTTCTATTTACGCGCGCCGCGTTCCAACATATTCACCCCGGCCAAGAGGCCTATTCCCCGGCCCGCACCCCGCCATTGAGACTGCATGGGAATTATTATTTTTTTATCTCTCAACCTGTCCAAGAGGCCTGCTGCCCGCCGCAATTGCCGCCGGGCCGGCCCGCACCCTGCCATTGAGACTGAACGGGAATTATTATTTTTTTATCTCTCAACCTGTCCAAGAGGCCTGCTGCCCGCCGCAATCGCCGCTGGGCCGGCCCGCACCCTGCCATTGAGACTGAACGGGGATTATTTATTTTTTTAACTTGGCCGCCGGGCCGGGGCGGGCATCGCCCCCGGTACCTCCAGCCGCTACTATTTCCGCGGGCCGTGTTCCAACACTATTCACCCCGGCCAAGAGGCCTATTCCCCGGCCCGACCCCGCCATTGAGACTGCACGGGAATTATTATTTTTTTATCTCTCAACCTGTCCAAGAGGCCTGCTGCCCGCCGCACTAGCCGCCGGGCCGGCCCGCACCCCGCCATTGAGACTGAACGGGGATTATTATTTTTTTAAACTCGGCCTCCGGGCCGGGGCGGGCTTCGCCCCCGGTACCTCCAGCCGCTTCTATTTACGCGCGCCGCGTTCCAACATATTCACCCCGGCCAAGAGGCCTATTCCCCGGCCCGCACCCCGCCATTGAGACTGCACGGGAATTATTATTTTTTTATCTCTCAACCTGTCCAAGAGGCCTGCTGCCCGCCGCACTCGCCGCCGGGCCGGCCCGCACCCCGCCATTGAGACTGAACGGGGATTATTATTTTTTTTAACTCGGCCTCCGGGCCGGGGCGGGCTTCGCCCCCGGTACCTCCAGCCGCTTCTATTTACGCGCGCCGCGTTCCAACATATTCACCCCGGCCAAGAGGCCTATTCCCCGGCCCGCACCCCGCCATTGAGACTGCATGGGAATTATTATTTTTTTATCTCTCAACCTGTCCAAGAGGCCTGCTGCCCGCCGCAATCGCCGCCGGGCCGGCCCGCACCCTGCCATTGAGACTGAACGGGATTATTTATTTTTTTAACTTGGCCGCCGGGCCGGGGCGGGCATCGCCCCCGGTACCTCCAGCCGCTACTATTTCCGCGGGCCGTGTTCCAACACTATTCACCCCGGCCAAGAGGCCTATTCCCCGGCCCGCACCCCGCCATTGAGACTGCACGGGAATTATTATTTTTTTATCTCTCAACCTGTCCAAGAGGCCTGCTGCCCGCCGCAATCGCCGCCGGGCCGGCCCGCACCCCGCCATTGAGACTGAACGGGGATTATTATTTTTTTTAACTCGGCCTCCGGGCCGGGGCGGGCTTCGCCCCCGGTACCTCCAGCCGCTTCTATTTACGCGCGCCGCGTTCCAACATATTCACCCCGGCCAAGAGGCCTATTCCCCGGCCCGCACCCCGCCATTGAGACTGCATGGGAATTATTATTTTTTTATCTCTCAACCTGTCCAAGAGGCCTGCTGCCCGCCGCAATTGCCGCCGGGCCGGCCCGCACCCTGCCATTGAGACTGAACGGGAATTATTATTTTTTTATCTCTCAACCTGTCCAAGAGGCCTGCTGCCCGCCGCAATCGCCGCTGGGCCGGCCCGCACCCTGCCATTGAGACTGAACGGGGATTATTTATTTTTTTAACTTGGCCGCCGGGCCGGGGCGGGCATCGCCCCCGGTACCTCCAGCCGCTACTATTTCCGCGGGCCGTGTTCCAACACTATTCACCCCGGCCAAGAGGCCTATTCCCCGGCCCGACCCCGCCATTGAGACTGCACGGGAATTATTATTTTTTTATCTCTCAACCTGTCCAAGAGGCCTGCTGCCCGCCGCACTCGCCGCCGGGCCGGCCCGCACCCCGCCATTGAGACTGAACGGGGATTATTATTTTTTTTAACTCGGCCTCCGGGCCGGGGCGGGCTTCGCCCCCGGTACCTCCAGCCGCTTCTATTTACGCGCGCCGCGTTCCAACATATTCACCCCGGCCAAGAGGCCTATTCCCCGGCCCGCACCCCGCCATTGAGACTGCACGGGAATTATTATTTTTTTATCTCTCAACCTGTCCAAGAGGCCTGCTGCCCGCCGCACTCGCAGCCGGGCCGGCCCGCACCCCGCCATTGAGACTGAACGGGGATTATTATTTTTTTTAACTCGGCCTCCGGGCCGGGGCGGGCTTCGCCCCCGGTACCTCCAGCCGCTTCTATTTACGCGCGCCGCGTTCCAACATATTCACCCCGGCCAAGAGGCCTATTCCCCGGCCCGCACCCCGCCATTGAGACTGCATGGGAATTATTATTTTTTTATCTCTCAACCTGTCCAAGAGGCCTGCTGCCCGCCGCAATCGCCGCCGGGCCGGCCCGCACCCTGCCATTGAGACTGAACGGGATTATTTATTTTTTTAACTTGGCCGCCGGGCCGGGGCGGGCATCGCCCCCGGTACCTCCAGCCGCTACTATTTCCGCGGGCCGTGTTCCAACACTATTCACCCCGGCCAAGAGGCCTATTCCCCGGCCCGCACCCCGCCATTGAGACTGCACGGGAATTATTATTTTTTTATCTCTCAACCTGTCCAAGAGGCCTGCTGCCCGCAGCAATCGCCGCCGGGCCGGCCCGCACCCCGCCATTGAGACTGAACGGGGAATATTATTTTTTTTAACTCGGCCTCCGGGCCGGGGCGGGCTTCGCCCCCGGTACCTCCAGCCGCTTCTATTTACGCGCGCCGCGTTCCAACATATTCACCCCGGCCAAGAGGCCTATTCCCCGGCCCGCACCCCGCCATTGAGACTGCACGGGAATTATTATTTTTTTATCTCTCAACCTGTCCAAGAGGCCTGCTGCCCGCCGCACTCGCCGCCGGGCCGGCCCGCACCCCGCCATTGAGACTGAACGGGGATTATTATTTTTTTTAACTCGGCCTCCGGGCCGGGGCGGGCTTCGCCCCCGGTACCTCCAGCCGCTTCTATTTACGCGCGCCGCGTTCCAACATATTCACCCCGGCCAAGAGGCCTATTCCCGGGCCCGCACCCCGCCATTGAGACTGCATGGGAATTATTATTTTTTTATCTCTCAACCTGTCCAAGAGGCCTGCTGCCCGCCGCAATTGCCGCCGGGCCGGCCCGCACCCTGCCATTGAGACTGAACGGGAATTATTATTTTTTTATCTCTCAACCTGTCCAAGAGGCCTGCTGCCCGCCGCAATCGCCGCCGGGCCGGCCCGCACCCTGCCATTGAGACTGAACGGGGATTATTTATTTTTTTAACTTGGCCGCCGGGCCGGGGCGGGCATCGCCCCCGGTACCTCCAGCCGCTACTATTTCCGCGGGCCGTGTTCCAACACTATTCACCCCGGCCAAGAGGCCTATTCCCCGGCCCGCACCCCGCCATTGAGACTGCACGGGAATTATTATTTTTTTATCTCTCAACCTGTCCAAGAGGCCTGCTGCCCGCAGCAATCGCCGCCGGGCCGGCCCGCACCCCGCCATTGAGACTGAACGGGGATTATTATTTTTTTTAACTCGGCCTCCGGGCCGGGGCGGGCTTCGCCCCCGGTACCTCCAGCCGCTTCTATTTACGCGCGCCGCGTTCCAACATATTCACCCCGGCCAAGAGGCCTATTCCCCGGCCCGCACCCCGCCATTGAGACTGCACGGGAATTATTATTTTTTTATCTCTCAACCTGTCCAAGAGGCCTGCTGCCCGCCGCACTCGCCGCCGGGCCGGCCCGCACCCCGCCATTGAGACTGAACGGGGATTATTATTTTTTTTAACTCGGCCTCCGGGCCGGGGCGGGCTTCGCCCCCGGTACCTCCAGCCGCTTCTATTTACGCGCGCCGCGTTCCAACATATTCACCCCGGCCAAGAGGCCTATTCCCCGGCCCGCACCCCGCCATTGAGACTGCATGGGAATTATTATTTTTTTATCTCTCAACCTGTCCAAGAGGCCTGCTGCCCGCCGCAATTGCCGCCGGGCCGGCCCGCACCCTGCCATTGAGACTGAACGGGAATTATTATTTTTTTATCTCTCAACCTGTCCAAGAGGCCTGCTGCCCGCCGCAATCGCCGCCGGGCCGGCCCGCACCCTGCCATTGAGACTGAACGGGGATTATTTATTTTTTTAACTTGGCCGCCGGGCCGGGGCGGGCATCGCCCCCGGTACCTCCAGCCGCTACTATTTCCGCGGGCCGTGTTCCAACACTATTCACCCCGGCCAAGAGGCCTATTCCCCGGCCCGCACCCCGCCATTGAGACTGCACGGGAATTATTATTTTTTTATCTCTCAACCTGTCCAAGAGGCCTGCTGCCCGCCGCACTCGCCGCCGGGCCGGCCCGCACCCCGCCATTGAGACTGAACGGGGATTATTATTTTTTTTAACTCGGCCTCCGGGCCGGGGCGGGCTTCGCCCCCGGTACCTCCAGCTGCTTCTATTTACGCGCGCCGCGTTCCAACATATTCACCCCGGCCAAGAGGCCTATTCCCCGGCCCGCACCCCGCCATTGAGACTGCATGGGAATTATTATTTTTTATCTCTCAACCTGTCCAAGAGGCCTGCTGCCCGCCGCAATCGCCGCCGGGCCGGCCCGCACCCTGCCATTGAGACTGAACGGGATTATTTATTTTTTTAACTTGGCCGCCGGGCCGGGGCGGGCTTCGCCCCCGGTACCTCCAGCCGCTTCTATTTACGCGCGCCGCGTTCCAACATATTCACCCCGGCCAAGAGGCCTATTCCCCGGCCCGCACCCCGCCATTGAGACTGCACGGGAATTATTATTTTTTTATCTCTCAACCTGTCCAAGAGGCCTGCTGCCTGCCGCACTCGCCGCCGGGCCGGCCCGCACCCCGCCATTGAGACTGAACGGGGATTATTATTTTTTTTAACTCGGCCTCCGGGCCGGGGCGGGCTTCGCCCCCGGTACCTCCAGCCGCTTCTATTTACGCGCGCCGCGTTCCAACATATACACCCCGGCCAAGAGGCCTATTCCCCGGCCCGCACCCCGCCATTGAGACTGCATGGGAATTATTATTTTTTTATCTCTCAACCTGTCCAAGAGGCCTGCTGCCCGCCGCAATTGCCGCCGGGCCGGCCCGCACCCTGCCATTGAGACTGAACGGGAATTATTATTTTTTTATCTCTCAACCTGTCCAAGAGGCCTGCTGCCCGCCGCAATCGCCGCCGGGCCGGCCCGCACCCTGCCATTGAGACTGAACGGGGATTATTTATTTTTTTAACTTGGCCGCCGGGCCGGGGCGGGCATCGCCCCCGGTACCTCCAGCCGCTACTATTTCCGCGGGCTGTGTTCCAACACTATTCACCCCGGCCAAGAGGCCTATTCCCCGGCCCGCACCCCGCCATTGAGACTGCACGGGAATTATTATTTTTTTATCTCTCAACCTGTCCAAGAGGCCTGCTGCCCGCCGCACTCGCTGCCGGGCCGGCCCGCACCCCGCCATTGAGACTGAACGGGGATTATTTTTTTTTTATCTCTCAACCTGTCCAAGAGGCCTGCTGCCCGCCGCAATTGCCGCGGGCCGGCCCGCACCCTGCCATTGAGACTGAACGGGAATTATTATTTTTTTATCTCTCAACCTGTCCAAGAGGCCTGCTGCCCGCCGCAATCGCCGCCGGGCCGGCCCGCACCCCGCCATTGAGACTGAACGGGGATTATTATTTTTTTTAACTCGGCCTCCGGGCCGGGGCGGGCTTCGCCCCCGGTACCTCCAGCCGCTTCTATTTACGCGCGCCGCGTTCCAACATATTCACCCCGGCCAAGAGGCCTATTCCCCGGCCCGCACCCCGCCATTGAGACTGCACGGGAATTATTATTTTTTTATCTCTCAACCTGTCCAAGAGGCCTGCTGCCCGCCGCACTCGCCGCCGGGCCGGCCCGCACCCCGCCATTGAGACTGAACGGGGATTATTATTTTTTTAAACTCGGCCTCCGGGCCGGGGCGGGCTTCGCCCCCGGTACCTCCAGCCGCTTCTATTTACGCGCGCCGCGTTCCAACATATTCACCCCGGCCAAGAGGCCTATTCCCCGGCCCGCACCCCGCCATTGAGACTGCACGGGAATTATTATTTTTTTATCTCTCAACCTGTCCAAGAGGCCTGCTGCCCGCCGCACTCGCCGCCGGGCCGGCCCGCACCCCGCCATTGAGACTGAACGGGGATTATTATTTTTTTTAACTCGGCCTCCGGGCCGGGGCGGGCTTCGCCCCCGGTACCTCCAGCCGCTTCTATTTACGCGCGCCGCGTTCCAACATATTCACCCCGGCCAAGAGGCCTATTCCCCGGCCCGCACCCCGCCATTGAGACTGCATGGGAATTATTATTTTTTTATCTCTCAACCTGTCCAAGAGGCCTGCTGCCCGCCGCAATCGCCGCCGGGCCGGCCCGCACCCTGCCATTGAGACTGAACGGGATTATTTATTTTTTTAACTCGGCCTCCGGGCCGGGGCGGGCTTCGCCCCCGGTACCTCCAGCCGCTTCTATTTACGCGCGCCGCGTTCCAACATATTCACCCCGGCCAAGAGGCCTATTCCCCGGCCCGCACCCCGCCATTGAGACTGCACGGGAATTATTATTTTTTTATCTCTCAACCTGTCCAAGAGGCCTGCTGCCCGCCGCACTCGCCGCCGGGCCGGCCCGCACCCCGCCATTGAGACTGAACGGGGATTATTATTTTTTTTAACTCGGCCTCCGGGCCGGGGCGGGCTTCGCCCCCGGTACCTCCAGCCGCTTCTATTTACGCGCGCCGCGTTCCAACATATTCACCCCGGCCAAGAGGCCTATTCCCCGGCCCGCACCCCGCCATTGAGACTGCATGGGAATTATTATTTTTTTATCTCTCAACCTGTCCAAGAGGCCTGCTGCCCGCCGCAATTGCCGCCGGGCCGGCCCGCACCCTGCCATTGAGACTGAACGGGAATTATTATTTTTTTATCTCTCAACCTGTCCAAGAGGCCTGCTGCCCGCCGCAATCGCCGCCGGGCCGGCCCGCACCCTGCCATTGAGACTGAACGGGGATTATTTATTTTTTTAACTTGGCCGCCGGGCCGGGGCGGGCATCGCCCCCGGTACCTCCAGCCGCTACTATTTCCGCGGGCCGTGTTCCAACACTATTCACCCCGGCCAAGAGGCCTATTCCCCGGCCCGCACCCCGCCATTGAGACTGCACGGGAATTATTATTTTTTTATCTCTCAACCTGTCCAAGAGGCCTGCTGCCCGCCGCACTCGCCGCCGGGCCGGCCCGCACCCCGCCATTGAGACTGAACGGGGATTATTATTTTTTTTAACTCGGCCTCCGGGCCGGGGCGGGCTTCGCCCCCGGTACCTCCAGCCGCTTCTATTTACGCGCGCCACGTTCCAACATATTCACCCCGGCCAAGAGGCCTATTCCCCGGCCCGCACCCCGCCATTGAGACTGCACGGGAATTATTATTTTTTTATCTCTCAACCTGTCCAAGAGGCCTGCTGCCCGGCGCACTCGCCGCCGGGCCGGCCCGCACCCCGCCATTGAGACTGAACGGGGATTATTATTTTTTTTAACTCGGCCTCCGGGCCGGGGCGGGCTTCGCCCCCGGTACCTCCAGCCGCTTCTATTTACGCGCGCCGCGTTCCAACATATTCACCCCGGCCAAGAGGCCTATTCCCCGGCCCGCACCCCGCCATTGAGACTGCATGGGAATTATTATTTTTTTATCTCTCAACCTGTCCAAGAGGCCGGCTGCCCGCCGCAATCGCCGCCGGGCCGGCCCGCACCCTGCCATTGAGACTGAACGGGATTATTTATTTTTTTAACTTGGCCGCCGGGCCGGGGCGGGCATCGCCCCCGGTACCTCCAGCCGCTACTATTTCCGCGGGCCGTGTTCCAACACTATTCACCCCGGCCAAGAGGCCTATTCCCCGGCCCGCACCCCGCCATTGAGACTGCACGGGAATTATTATTTTTTTATCTCTCAACCTGTCCAAGAGGCCTGCTGCCCGCCGCAATCGCCGCCGGGCCGGCCCGCACCCCGCCATTGAGACTGAACGGGGATTATTATTTTTTTTAACTCGGCCTCCGGGCCGGGGCGGGCTTCGCCCCCGGTACCTCCAGCCGCTTCTATTTACGCGCGCCGCGTTCCAACATATTCACCCCGGCCAAGAGGCCTATTCCCCGGCCCGCACCCCGCTATTGAGACTGCACGGGAATTATTATTTTTTTATCTCTCAACCTGTCCAAGAGGCCTGCTGCCCGCCGCACTCGCCGCCGGGCCGGCCCGCACCCCGCCATTGAGACTGAACGGGGATTATTATTTTTTTTAACTCGGCCTCCGGGCCGGGGCGGGCTTCGCCCCCGGTACCTCCAGCCGCTTCTATTTACGCGCGCCGCGTTCCAACATATTCACCCCGGCCAAGAGGCCTATTCCCCGGCCCGCACCCCGCCATTGAGACTGCATGGGAATTATTATTTTTTTATCTCTCAACCTGTCCAAGAGGCCTGCTGCCCGCCGCAATTGCCGCCGGGCCGGCCCGCACCCTGCCATTGAGACTGAACGGGAATTATTATTTTTTTATCTCTCAACCTGTCCAAGAGGCCTGCTGCCCGCCGCAATCGCCGCCGGGCCGGCCCGCACCCTGCCATTGAGACTGAACGGGGATTATTTATTTTTTTAACTTGGCCGCCGGGCCGGGGCGGGCATCGCCCCCGGTACCTCCAGCCGCTACTATTTCCGCGGGCCGTGTTCCAACACTATTCACCCCGGCCAAGAGGCCTATTCCCCGGCCCGCACCCCGCCATTGAGACTGCACGGGAATTATTATTTTTTTATCTCTCAACCTGTCCAAGAGGCCTGCTGCCCGCCGCACTCGCCGCCGGGCCGGCCCGCACCCCGCCATTGAGACTGAACGGGGATTATTATTTTTTTTAACTCGGCCTCCGGGCCGGGGCGGGCTTCGCCCCCGGTACCTCCAGCCGCTTCTATTTACGCGCGTCGCGTTCCAACATATTCACCCCGGCCAAGAGGCCTATTCCCCGGCCCGCACCCCGCCATTGAGACTGCATGGGAATTATTATTTTTTATCTCTCAACCTGTCCAAGAGGCCTGCTGCCCGCCGCAATCGCCGCCGGGCCGGCCCGCACCCTGCCATTGAGACTGAACGGGATTATTTATTTTTTTAACTTGGCCGCCGGGCCGGGGCGGGCATCGCCCCCGGTACCTCCAGCCGCTACTATTTCCGCGGGCCGTGTTCCAACACTATTCACCCCGGCCAAGAGGCCTATTCCCCGGCCCGCACCCCGCCATTGAGACTGCACGGGAATTATTATTTTTTTATCTCTCAACCTGTCCAAGAGGCCTGCTGCCCGCCGCACTCGCCGCCGGGCCGGCCCGCACCCCGCCATTGAGACTGAACGGGGATTATTTTTTTTTTATCTCTCAACCTGTCCAAGAGGCCTGCTGCCCGCCGCAATTGCCGCGGGCCGGCCCGCACCCTGCCATTGAGACTGAACGGGAATTATTATTTTTTTATCTCTCAACCTGTCCAAGAGGCCTGCTGCCCGCCGCAATCGCCGCCGGGCCGGCCCGCACCCTGCCATTGAGACTGAACGGGGATTATTTATTTTTTTAACTTGGCCGCCGGGCCGGGGCGGGCATCGCCCCCGGTACCTCCAGCCGCTACTATTTCCGCGGGCCGTGTTCCAACACTATTCACCCCGGCCAAGAGGCCTATTCCCCGACCCGCACCCCGCCATTGAGACTGCACGGGAATTATTATTTTTTTATCTCTCAACCTGTCCAAGAGGCCTGCTGCCCGCCGCACTCGCCGCCGGGCCGGCCCGCACCCCGCCATTGAGACTGAACGGGGATTATTATTTTTTTTAACTCGGCCTCCGGGCCGGGGCGGGCTTCGCCCCCGGTACCTCCAGCCGCTTCTATTTACGCGCGCCGCGTTCCAACATATTCACCCCGGCCAAGAGGCCTATTCCCCGGCCCGCACCCCGCCATTGAGACTGCACGGGAATTATTATTTTTTTATCTCTCAACCTGTCCAAGAGGCCTGCTGCCCGCCGCACTCGCCGCCGGGCCGGCCCGCACCCCGCCATTGAGACTGAACGGGGATTATTATTTTTTTTAACTCGGCCTCCGGGCCGGGGCGGGCTTCGCCCCCGGTACCTCCAGCCGCTTCTATTTACGCGCGCCGCGTTCCAACATATTCACCCCGGCCAAGAGGCCTATTCCCCGGCCCGCACCCCGCCATTGAGACTGCATGGGAATTATTTTTTTTTTATCTCTCAACCTGTCCAAGAGGCCTGCTGCCCGCCGCAATCGCCGCCGGGCCGGCCCGCACCCTGCCATTGAGACTGAACGGGATTATTTATTTTTTTAACTTGGCCGCCGGGCCGGGGCGGGCATCGCCCCCGGTACCTCCAGCCGCTACTATTTCCGCGGGCCGTGTTCCAACACTATTCACCCCGGCCAAGAGGCCTATTCCCCGGCCCGCACCCCGCCATTGAGACTGCACGGGAATTATTATTTTTTTATCTCTCAACCTGTCCAAGAGGCCTGCTGCCCACCGCACTCGCCGCCGGGCCGGCCCGCACCCCGCCATTGAGACTGAACGGGGATTATTATTTTTTTTAACTCGGCCTCCGGGCCGGGGCGGGCTTCGCCCCCGGTACCTCCAGCCGCTTCTATTTACGCGCGCCGCGTTCCAACATATTCACCCCGGCCAAGAGGCCTATTCCCCGGCCCGCACCCCGCCATTGAGACTGCACGGGAATTATTATTTTTTTATCTCTCAACCTGTCCAAGAGGCCTGCTGCCCGCCGCACTCGCCGCCGGGCCGGCCCGCACCCCGCCATTGAGACTGAACGGGGATTATTATTTTTTTTAACTCGGCCTCCGGGCCGGGGCGGGCTTCGCCCCCGGTACCTCCAGCCGCTTCTATTTACGCGCGCCGCGTTCCAACATATTCACCCCGGCCAAGAGGCCTATTCCCCGGCCCGCACCCCGCCATTGAGACTGCATGGGAATTATTTTTTTTTTATCTCTCAACCTGTCCAAGAGGCCTGCTGCCCGCCGCAATCGCCGCCGGGCCGGCCCGCACCCTGCCATTGAGACTGAACGGGATTATTTATTTTTTTAACTTGGCCGCCGGGCCGGGGCGGGCATCGCCCCCGGTACCTCCAGCCGCTACTATTTCCGCGGGCCGTGTTCCAACACTATTCACCCCGGCCAAGAGGCCTATTCCCCGGCCCGCACCCCGCCATTGAGACTGCACGGGAATTATTATTTTTTTATCTCTCAACCTGTCCAAGAGGCCTGCTGCCCGCCGCAATCGCCGCCGGGCCGGCCCGCACCCCGCCATTGAGACTGAACGGGGATTATTATTTTTTTTAACTCGGCCTCCGGGCCGGGGCGGGCTTCGCCCCCGGTACCTCCAGCCGCTTCTATTTACGCGCGCCGCGTTCCAACATATTCACTCCGGCCAAGAGGCCTATTCCCCGGCCCGCACCCCGCCATTGAGACTGCACGGGAATTATTATTTTTTTATCTCTCAACCTGTCCAAGAGGCCTGCTGCCCGCCGCACTCGCCGCCGGGCCGGCCCGCACCCCGCCATTGAGACTGAACGGGGATTATTATTTTTTTTAACTCGGCCTCCGGGCCGGGGCGGGCTTCGCCCCCGGTACCTCCAGCCGCTTCTATTTACGCGCGCCGCGTTCCAACATATTCACCCCGGCCAAGAGGCCTATTCCCCGGCCCGCACCCCGCCATTGAGACTGCATGGGAATTATTATTTTTTTATCTCTCAACCTGTCCAAGAGGCCTGCTGCCCGCCGCAATTGCCGCTGGGCCGGCCCGCACCCTGCCATTGAGACTGAACGGGGATTATTTATTTTTTTAACTTGGCCGCCGGGCCGGGGCGGGCATCGCCCCCGGTACCTCCAGCCGCTACTATTTCCGCGGGCCGTGTTCCAACACTATTCACCCCGGCCAAGAGGCCTATTCCCCGGCCCGACCCCGCCATTGAGACTGCACGGGAATTATTATTTTTTTATCTCTCAACCTGTCCAAGAGGCCTGCTGCCCGCCGCACTCGCCGCCGGGCCGGCCCGCACCCCGCCATTGAGACTGAACGGGGATTATTATTTTTTTAAACTCGGCCTCCGGGCCGGGGCGGGCTTCGCCCCCGGTACCTCCAGCCGCTTCTATTTACGCGCGCCGCGTTCCAACATATTCACCCCGGCCAAGAGGCCTATTCCCCGGCCCGCACCCCGCCATTGAGACTGCACGGGAATTATTATTTTTTTATCTCTCAACCTGTCCAAGAGGCCTGCTGCCCGCCGCACTCGCCGCCGGGCCGGCCCGCACCCCGCCATTGAGACTGAACGGGGATTATTATTTTTTTTAACTCGGCCTCCGGGCCGGGGCGGGCTTCGCCCCCGGTACCTCCAGCCGCTTCTATTTACGCGCGCCGCGTTCCAACATATTCACCCCGGCCAAGAGGCCTATTCCCCGGCCCGCACCCCGCCATTGAGACTGCATGGGAATTATTATTTTTTTATCTCTCAACCTGTCCAAGAGGCCTGCTGCCCGCCGCAATCGCCGCCGGGCCGGCCCGCACCCTGCCATTGAGACTGAACGGGATTATTTATTTTTTTAACTTGGCCGCCGGGCCGGGGCGGGCATCGCCCCCGGTACCTCCAGCCGCTACTATTTCCGCGGGCCGTGTTCCAACACTATTCACCCCGGCCAAGAGGCCTATTCCCCGGCCCGCACCCCGCCATTGAGACTGCACGGGAATTATTATTTTTTTATCTCTCAACCTGTCCAAGAGGCCTGCTGCCCGCCGCAATCGCCGCCGGGCCGGCCCGCACCCCGCCATTAAGACTGAACGGGGATTATTATTTTTTTTAACTCGGCCTCCGGGCCGGGGCGGGCTTCGCCCCCGGTACCTCCAGCCGCTTCTATTTACGCGCGCCGCGTTCCAACATATTCACTCCGGCCAAGAGGCCTATTCCCCGGCCCGCACCCCGCCATTGAGACTGCACGGGAATTATTATTTTTTTATCTCTCAACCTGTCCAAGAGGCCTGCTGCCCGCCGCACTCGCCGCCGGGCCGGCCCGCACCCCGCCATTGAGACTGAACGGGGATTATTATTTTTTTTAACTCGGCCTCCGGGCCGGGGCGGGCTTCGCCCCCGGTACCTCCAGCCGCTTCTATTTACGCGCGCCGCGTTCCAACATATTCACCCCGGCCAAGAGGCCTATTCCCCGGCCCGCACCCCGCCATTGAGACTGCATGGGAATTATTATTTTTTTATCTCTCAACCTGTCCAAGAGGCCTGCTGCCCGCCGCAATTGCCGCCGGGCCGGCCCGCACCCTGCCATTGAGACTGAACGGGAATTATTATTTTTTTATCTCTCAACCTGTCCAAGAGGCCTGCTGCCCGCCGCAATCGCCGCTGGGCCGGCCCGCACCCTGCCATTGAGACTGAACGGGGATTATTTATTTTTTTAACTTGGCCGCCGGGCCGGGGCGGGCATCGCCCCCGGTACCTCCAGCCGCTACTATTTCCGCGGGCCGTGTTCCAACACTATTCACCCCGGCCAAGAGGCCTATTCCCCGGCCCGACCCCGCCATTGAGACTGCACGGGAATTATTATTTTTTTATCTCTCAACCTGTCCAAGAGGCCTGCTGCCCGCCGCACTCGCCGCCGGGCCGGCCCGCACCCCGCCATTGAGACTGAACGGGGATTATTATTTTTTTTAACTCGGCCTCCGGGCCGGGGCGGGCTTCGCCCCCGGTACCTCCAGCCGCTTCTATTTACGCGCGCCGCGTTCCAACATATTCACCCCGGCCAAGAGGCCTATTCCCCGGCCCGCACCCCGCCATTGAGACTGCACGGGAATTATTATTTTTTTATCTCTCAACCTGTCCAAGAGGCCTGCTGCCCGCCGCACTCGCCGCCGGGCCGGCCCGCACCCCGCCATTGAGACTGAACGGGGATTATTATTTTTTTTAACTCGGCCTCCGGGCCGGGGCGGGCTTCGCCCCCGGTACCTCCAGCCGCTTCTATTTACGCGCGCCGCGTTCCAACATATTCACCCCGGCCAAGAGGCCTATTCCCCGGCCCGCACCCCGCCATTGAGACTGCATGGGAATTATTATTTTTTTATCTCTCAACCTGTCCAAGAGGCCTGCTGCCCGCCGCAATCGCCGCCGGGCCGGCCCGCACCCTGCCATTGAGACTGAACGGGATTATTTATTTTTTTAACTTGGCCGCCGGGCCGGGGCGGGCATCGCCCCCGGTACCTCCAGCCGCTACTATTTCCGCGGGCCGTGTTCCAACACTATTCACCCCGGCCAAGAGGCCTATTCCCCGGCCCGCACCCCGCCATTGAGACTGCACGGGAATTATTATTTTTTTATCTCTCAACCTGTCCAAGAGGCCTGCTGCCCGCCGCACTCGCTGCCGGGCCGGCCCGCACCCCGCCATTGAGACTGAACGGGGATTATTTTTTTTTTATCTCTCAACCTGTCCAAGAGGCCTGCTGCCCGCCGCAATTGCCGCGGGCCGGCCCGCACCCTGCCATTGAGACTGAACGGGAATTATTATTTTTTTATCTCTCAACCTGTCCAAGAGGCCTGCTGCCCGCCGCAATCGCCGCCGGGCCGGCCCGCACCCTGCCATTGAGACTGAACGGGGATTATTTATTTTTTTAACTTGGCCGCCGGGCCGGGGCGGGCATCGCCCCCGGTACCTCCAGCCGCTACTATTTCCGCGGGCCGTGTTCCAACACTATTCACCCCGGCCAAGAGGCCTATTCCCCGGCCCGCACCCCGCCATTGAGACTGCACGGGAATTATTATTTTTTTATCTCTCAACCTGTCCAAGAGGCCTGCTGCCCGCCGCACTCGCCGCCGGGCCGGCCCGCACCCCGCCATTGAGACTGAACGGGGATTATTATTTTTTTTAACTCGGCCTCCGGGCCGGGGCGGGCTTCGCCCCCGGTACCTCCAGCCGCTTCTATTTACGCGCGCCGCGTTCCAACATATTCACCCCGGCCAAGAGGCCTATTCCCCGGCCCGCACCCCGCCATTGAGACTGCACGGGAATTATTATTTTTTTATCTCTCAACCTGTCCAAGAGGCCTGCTGCCCGCCGCACTCGCCGCCGGGCCGGCCCGCACCCCGCCATTGAGACTGAACGGGGATTATTATTTTTTTTAACTCGGCCTCCGGGCCGGGGCGGGCTTCGCCCCCGGTACCTCCAGCCGCTTCTATTTACGCGCGCCGCGTTCCAACATATTCACCCCGGCCAAGAGGCCTATTCCCCGGCCCGCACCCCGCCATTGAGACTGCATGGGAATTATTTTTTTTTTATCTCTCAACCTGTCCAAGAGGCCTGCTGCCCGCCGCAATCGCCGCCGGGCCGGCCTGCACCCTGCCATTGAGACTGAACGGGATTATTTATTTTTTTAACTTGGCCTCCGGGCCGGGGCGGGCATCGCCCCCGGTACCTCCAGCCGCTACTATTTCCGCGGGCCGTGTTCCAACACTATTCACCCCGGCCAAGAGGCCTATTCCCCGGCCCGCACCCCGCCATTGAGACTGCACGGGAATTATTATTTTTTTATCTCTCAACCTGTCCAAGAGGCCTGCTGCCCACCGCACTCGCCGCCGGGCCGGCCCGCACCCCGCCATTGAGACTGAACGGGGATTATTATTTTTTTTAACTCGGCCTCCGGGCCGGGGCGGGCTTCGCCCCCGGTACCTCCAGCCGCTTCTATTTACGCGCGCCGCGTTCCAACATATTCACCCCGGCCAAGAGGCCTATTCCCCGGCCCGCACCCCGCCATTGAGACTGCACGGGAATTATTATTTTTTTATCTCTCAACCTGTCCAAGAGGCCTGCTGCCCGCCGCACTCGCCGCCGGGCCGGCCCGCACCCCGCCATTGAGACTGAACGGGGATTATTATTTTTTTTAACTCGGCCTCCGGGCCGGGGCGGGCTTCGCCCCCGGTACCTCCAGCCGCTTCTATTTACGCGCGCCGCGTTCCAACATATTCACCCCGGCCAAGAGGCCTATTCCCCGGCCCGCACCCCGCCATTGAGACTGCATGGGAATTATTTTTTTTTTATCTCTCAACCTGTCCAAGAGGCCTGCTGCCCGCCGCAATCGCCGCCGGGCCGGCCCGCACCCTGCCATTGAGACTGAACGGGATTATTTATTTTTTTAATTTGGCCGCCGGGCCGGGGCGGGCATCGCCCCCGGTACCTCCAGCCGCTACTATTTCCGCGGGCCGTGTTCCAACACTATTCACCCCGGCCAAGAGGCCTATTCCCCGGCCCGCACCCCGCCATTGAGACTGCACGGGAATTATTATTTTTTTATCTCTCAACCTGTCCAAGAGGCCTGCTGCCCGCCGCAATCGCCGCCGGGCCGGCCCGCACCCCGCCATTGAGACTGAACGGGGATTATTATTTTTTTTAACTCGGCCTCCGGGCCGGGGCGGGCTTCGCCCCCGGTACCTCCAGCCGCTTCTATTTACGCGCGCCGCGTTCCAACATATTCACCCCGGCCAAGAGGCCTATTCCCCGGCCCGCACCCCGCCATTGAGACTGCACGGGAATTATTATTTTTTTATCTCTCAACCTGTCCAAGAGGCCTGCTGCCCGCCGCACTCGCCGCCGGGCCGGCCCGCACCCCGCCATTGAGACTGAACGGGGATTATTATTTTTTTTAACTCGGCCTCCGGGCCGGGGCGGGCTTCGCCCCCGGTACCTCCAGCCGCTTCTATTTACGCGCGCCGCGTTCCAACATATTCACCCCGGCCAAGAGGCCTATTCCCCGGCCCGCACCCCGCCATTGAGACTGCATGGGAATTATTATTTTTTTATCTCTCAACCTGTCCAAGAGGCCTGCTGCCCGCCGCAATTGCCGCCGGGCCGGCCCGCACCCTGCCATTGAGACTGAACGGGAATTATTATTTTTTTATCTCTCAACCTGTCCAAGAGGCCTGCTGCCCGCCGCAATCGCCGCTGGGCCGGCCCGCACCCTGCCATTGAGACTGAACGGGGATTATTTATTTTTTTAACTTGGCCGCCGGGCCGGGGCGGGCATCGCCCCCGGTACCTCCAGCCGCTACTATTTCCGCGGGCCGTGTTCCAACACTATTCACCCCGGCCAAGAGGCCTATTCCCCGGCCCGCACCCCGCCATTGAGACTGCACGGGAATTATTATTTTTTTATCTCTCAACCTGTCCAAGAGGCCTGCTGCCCGCCGCACTCGCCGCCGGGCCGGCCCGCACCCCGCCATTGAGACTGAACGGGGATTATTATTTTTTTAAACTCGGCCTCCGGGCCGGGGCGGGCTTCGCCCCCGGTACCTCCAGCCGCTTCTATTTACGCGCGCCGCGTTCCAACATATTCACCCCGGCCAAGAGGCCTATTCCCCGGCCCGCACCCCGCCATTGAGACTGCACGGGAATTATTATTTTTTTATCTCTCAACCTGTCCAAGAGGCCTGCTGCCCGCCGCACTCGCCGCCGGGCCGGCCCGCACCCCGCCATTGAGACTGAACGGGGATTATTATTTTTTTTAACTCGGCCTCCGGGCCGGGGCGGGCTTCGCCCCCGGTACCTCCAGCCGCTTCTATTTACGCGCGCCGCGTTCCAACATATTCACCCCGGCCAAGAGGCCTATTCCCCGGCCCGCACCCCGCCATTGAGACTGCATGGGAATTATTATTTTTTTATCTCTCAACCTGTCCAAGAGGCCTGCTGCCCGCCGCAATCGCCGCCGGGCCGGCCCGCACCCTGCCATTGAGACTGAACGGGATTATTTATTTTTTTAACTTGGCCGCCGGGCCGGGGCGGGCATCGCCCCCGGTACCTCCAGCCGCTACTATTTCCGCGGGCCGTGTTCCAACACTATTCACCCCGGCCAAGAGGCCTATTCCCCGGCCCGCACCCCGCCATTGAGACTGAACGGGGATTATTATTTTTTTTAACTCGGCCTCCGGGCCGGGGCGGGCTTCGCCCCCGGTACCTCCAGCCGCTTCTATTTACGCGCGCCGCGTTCCAACATATTCACCCCGGCCAAGAGGCCTATTCCCCGGCCCGCACCCCGCCATTGAGACTGCACGGGAATTATTATTTTTTTATCTCTCAACCTGTCCAAGAGGCCTGCTGCCCGCCGCACTCGCCGCCGGGCCGGCCCGCACCCCGCCATTGAGACTGAACGGGGATTATTATTTTTTTTAACTCGGCCTCCGGGCCGGGGCGGGCTTCGCCCCCGGTACCTCCAGCCGCTTCTATTTACGCGCGCCGCGTTCCAACATATTCACCCCGGCCAAGAGGCCTATTCCCCGGCCCGCACCCCGCCATTGAGACTGCATGGGAATTATTATTTTTTTATCTCTCAACCTGTCCAAGAGGCCTGCTGCCCGCCGCAATTGCCGCCGGGCCGGCCCGCACCCTGCCATTGAGACTGAACGGGAATTATTATTTTTTTATCTCTCAACCTGTCCAAGAGGCCTGCTGCCCGCCGCAATCGCCGCCGGGCCGGCCCGCACCCTGCCATTGAGACTGAACGGGGATTATTTATTTTTTTAACTTGGCCGCCGGGCCGGGGCGGGCATCGCCCCCGGTACCTCCAGCCGCTACTATTTCCGCGGGCCGTGTTCCAACACTATTCACCCCGGCCAAGAGGCCTATTCCCCGGCCCGCACCCCGCCATTGAGACTGCACGGGAATTATTATTTTTTTATCTCTCAACCTGTCCAAGAGGCCTGCTGCCCGCCGCACTCGCCGCCGGGCCGGCCCGCACCCCGCCATTGAGACTGAACGGGGATTATTATTTTTTTTAACTCGGCCTCCGGGCCGGGGCGGGCTTCGCCCCCGGTACCTCCAGCCGCTTCTATTTACGCGCGCCGCGTTCCAACATATTCACCCCGGCCAAGAGGCCTATTCCCCGGCCCGCACCCCGCCATTGAGACTGCATGGGAATTATTATTTTTTTATCTCTCAACCTGTCCAAGAGGCCTGCTGCCCGCCGCAATTGCCGCCGGGCCGGCCCGCACCCTGCCATTGAGACTGAACGGGAATTATTATTTTTTTATCTCTCAACCTGTCCAAGAGGCCTGCTGCCCGCCGCAATCGCCGCCGGGCCGGCCCGCACCCTGCCATTGAGACTGAACGGGGATTATTTATTTTTTTAACTTGGCCGCCGGGCCGGGGCGGGCATCGCCCCCGGTACCTCCAGCCGCTACTATTTCCGCGGGCCGTGTTCCAACACTATTCACCCCGGCCAAGAGGCCTATTCCCCGGCCCGCACCCCGCCATTGAGACTGCACGGGAATTATTATTTTTTTATCTCTCAACCTGTCCAAGAGGCCTGCTGCCCGCCGCACTCGCCGCCGGGCCGGCCCGCACCCCGCCATTGAGACTGAACGGGGATTATTATTTTTTTTAACTCGGCCTCCGGGCCGGGGCGGGCTTCGCCCCCGGTACCTCCAGCTGCTTCTATTTACGCGCGCCGCGTTCCAACATATTCACCCCGGCCAAGAGGCCTATTCCCCGGCCCGCACCCCGCCATTGAGACTGCATGGGAATTATTATTTTTTATCTCTCAACCTGTCCAAGAGGCCTGCTGCCCGCCGCAATCGCCGCCGGGCCGGCCCGCACCCTGCCATTGAGACTGAACGGGATTATTTATTTTTTTAACTTGGCCGCCGGGCCGGGGCGGGCATCGCCCCCGGTACCTCCAGCCGCTACTATTTCCGCGGGCCGTGTTCCAACACTATTCACCCCGGCCAAGAGGCCTATTCCCCGGCCAGCACCCCGCCATTGAGACTGCACGGGAATTATTATTTTTTTATCTCTCAACCTGTCCAAGAGGCCTGCTGCCCGCCGCAATCGCCGCCGGGCCGGCCCGCACCCCGCCATTGAGACTGAACGGGGATTATTATTTTTTTTAACTCGGCCTCCGGGCCGGGGTGGGCTTCGCCCCCGGTACCTCCAGCCGCTTCTATTTACGCGCGCCGCGTTCCAACATATTCACCCCGGCCAAGAGGCCTATTCCCCGGCCCGCACCCCGCCATTGAGACTGCACGGGAATTATTATTTTTTTATCTCTCAACCTGTCCAAGAGGCCTGCTGCCTGCCGCACTCGCCGCCGGGCCGGCCCGCACCCCGCCATTGAGACTGAACGGGGATTATTATTTTTTTTAACTCGGCCTCCGGGCCGGGGCGGGCTTCGCCCCCGGTACCTCCAGCCGCTTCTATTTACGCGCGCCGCGTTCCAACATATTCACCCCGGCCAAGAGGCCTATTCCCCGGCCCGCACCCCGCCATTGAGACTGCATGGGAATTATTATTTTTTTATCTCTCAACCTGTCCAAGAGGCCTGCTGCCCGCCGCAATTGCCGCCGGGCCGGCCCGCACCCTGCCATTGAGACTGAACGGGAATTATTATTTTTTTATCTCTCAACCTGTCCAAGAGGCCTGCTGCCCGCCGCAATCGCCGCCGGGCCGGCCCGCACCCTGCCATTGAGACTGAACGGGGATTATTTATTTTTTTAACTTGGCCGCCGGGCCGGGGCGGGCATCGCCCCCGGTACCTCCAGCCGCTACTATTTCCGCGGGCCGTGTTCCAACACTATTCACCCCGGCCAAGAGGCCTATTCCCCGGCCCGCACCCCGCCATTGAGACTGCACGGGAATTATTATTTTTTTATCTCTCAACCTGTCCAAGAGGCCTGCTGCCCGCCGCACTCGCCGCCGGGCCGGCCCGCACCCCGCCATTGAGACTGAACGGGGATTATTATTTTTTTTAACTCGGCCTCCGGGCCGGGGCGGGCTTCGCCCCCGGTACCTCCAGCTGCTTCTATTTACGCGCGCCGCGTTCCAACATATTCACCCCGGCCAAGAGGCCTATTCCCCGGCCCGCACCCCGCCATTGAGACTGCATGGGAATTATTATTTTTTATCTCTCAACCTGTCCAAGAGGCCTGCTGCCCGCCGCAATCGCCGCCGGGCCGGCCCGCACCCTGCCATTGAGACTGAACGGGATTATTTATTTTTTTAACTTGGCCGCCGGGCCGGGGCGGGCATCGCCCCCGGTACCTCCAGCCGCTACTATTTCCGCGGGCCGTGTTCCAACACTATTCACCCCGGCCAAGAGGCCTATTCCCCGGCCAGCACCCCGCCATTGAGACTGCACGGGAATTATTATTTTTTTATCTCTCAACCTGTCCAAGAGGCCTGCTGCCCGCCGCAATCGCCGCCGGGCCGGCCCGCACCCCGCCATTGAGACTGAACGGGGATTATTATTTTTTTTAACTCGGCCTCCGGGCCGGGGTGGGCTTCGCCCCCGGTACCTCCAGCCGCTTCTATTTACGCGCGCCGCGTTCCAACATATTCACCCCGGCCAAGAGGCCTATTCCCCGGCCCGCACCCCGCCATTGAGACTGCACGGGAATTATTATTTTTTTATCTCTCAACCTGTCCAAGAGGCCTGCTGCCTGCCGCACTCGCCGCCGGGCCGGCCCGCACCCCGCCATTGAGACTGAACGGGGATTATTATTTTTTTTAACTCGGCCTCCGGGCCGGGGCGGGCTTCGCCCCCGGTACCTCCAGCCGCTTCTATTTACGCGCGCCGCGTTCCAACATATTCACCCCGGCCAAGAGGCCTATTCCCCGGCCCGCACCCCGCCATTGAGACTGCATGGGAATTATTATTTTTTTATCTCTCAACCTGTCCAAGAGGCCTGCTGCCCGCCGCAATTGCCGCCGGCCGGCCCGCACCCTGCCATTGAGACTGAACGGGAATTATTATTTTTTTATCTCTCAACCTGTCCAAGAGGCCTGCTGCCCGCCGCAATCGCCGCCGGGCCGGCCCGCACCCTGCCATTGAGACTGAACGGGGATTATTTATTTTTTTAACTTGGCCGCCGGGCCGGGGCGGGCATCGCCCCCGGTACCTCCAGCCGCTACTATTTCCGCGGGCCGTGTTCCAACACTATTCACCCCGGCCAAGAGGCCTATTCCCCGGCCCGCACCCCGCCATTGAGACTGCACGGGAATTATTATTTTTTTATCTCTCAACCTGTCCAAGAGGCCTGCTGCCCGCCGCACTCGCTGCCGGGCCGGCCCGCACCCCGCCATTGAGACTGAACGGGGATTATTTTTTTTAACTCGGCCTCCGGGCCGGGGCGGGCTTCGCCCCCGGTACCTCCAGCCGCTTCTATTTACGCGCGCCGCGTTCCAACATATTCACCCCGGCCAAGAGGCCTATTCCCCGGCCCGCACCCCGCCATTGAGACTGCATGGGAATTATTATTTTTTTATCTCTCAACCTGTCCAAGAGGCCTGCTGCCCGCCGCAATTGCCGCCGGGCCGGCCCGCACCCTGCCATTGAGACTGAACGGGAATTATTATTTTTTTATCTCTCAACCTGTCCAAGAGGCCTGCTGCCCGCCGCAATCGCCGCCGGGCCGGCCCGCACCCTGCCATTGAGACTGAACGGGGATTATTTATTTTTTTAACTTGGCCGCCGGGCCGGGGCGGGCATCGCCCCCGGTACCTCCAGCCGCTACTATTTCCGCGGGCCGTGTTCCAACACTATTCACCCCGGCCAAGAGGCCTATTCCCCGGCCCGCACCCCGCCATTGAGACTGCACGGGAATTATTATTTTTTTATCTCTCAACCTGTCCAAGAGGCCTGCTGCCCGCCGCACTCGCCGCCGGGCCGGCCCGCACCCC